>NC_091282.1:1221722412-1221829912 GCF_032444005.1 Ranitomeya imitator | reverse complement strand
AAACACTGGGGGCAGGAATGGAAACACTGGGGGCAGGAATGGAAACACTACACGGGGCAGGAATGGAAACACTACACGGGGCAGGAATGCAAACACTGGGGGCAGGAATGAAAACACTGGGGGCAGGAATGAAAACACTGGGGGCAGGAATGAAAACACTGGGGGCAGGAATGAAAACACTGGGGGCAGGAATGAAAACACTGGGGGCAGGAATGAAAACATTGGGGGCAGGAATGGAAACACCACAGGGGGCATTCAGCTTTTAAATGACCTGGCTTCTTGCATACAAAACATTCACGTGTCTCTTTAGGGTGGGTTCTGCTGGTGGGCACATCATGTGTTTGTAAAGCAGTTTCCTTGTTACATATCTTGCTGCTCACATTTTCTGTCTTTCTCTTATATTCATCTACAAGCTTTCCTCTGACGTACTCCAATGTCAGCTCATCATCTGGGCGTGCATCTAGTGCAGTTACCAGCGTGTCATAGCTTTCTGGGAGACCACTAAGTAATAGTGCTGCTACATGGAAGTCCTTCATCTCTTCCCCAATGCCCCGCAGGTGCTCTACGGTCTCCAGAGTATTTCTAATGTAGTCCTGCATGTCCTGGTCATTATGTAGCTTAGACTGATACAGCTTTCTCATTAGATAGAGTTTATTACTTAAATTTATTCTCTCATGTACTTTCTGCAACTGCTCCCACGTTTCCTTTGCAGATTCACACTTACACACATGCACAATCTGATCATCCTCTATACTGAGTGATATGGTGCTCTGTGCTTTCTGATCCATTTCTAGCCATTCCTGTGGTACTGGGTCAGGCTTAGGGTCCTGAGTGTATTTCCACGTACCTTCTCTTAGCAGCAGCATCTTCAACTTGAATTTCCAGGATTGGTAGTTCTGGTTATTCAGGCTTGGCACTGTAAACTTTGTGGAGTTGCTGCTGGTGGCCATTTTACTTCTTCTCAGTTTGCTGTTGTCTTTCTATCTCTGTGCTCTGGAGGTTTGGGATTGCTTTGACTCCTGGGCCCATAACCTGTTAGCAGCGGGTTAATCAGTGTGATGTCCACAACGAGCAACAGAGAATGTTCATTTATTAAGAATTAAGAATATCCAGCTTAAAACATGAGAACAGGATCAATCTGGTTTCTGAGAGAGAGAGATCTGCTGTGAGTCCTTCTGCTTCAGCTCCACACAAGAAATGTGCTCACAGGGAAGGGGAGGAGGAACATCCTGTCTGTACATGAGGACTCTTTTTTTTTTTTTTTTTTTTTTTTTTTTACTTTGTTGACATGTGAACAATATGCATGCAGATATATAAATCACATCATATTAAACAAATAATAGTTGTTGCAATACATACAGATCAATATGCATTAGGCCAACAGGCAGGAAAGAAAAGAACACAGGGGGCAGGAATGAAATCAGGGGGGCAGGAATGGAAACACTGGGGGCAGGAATGGAAACACTACACGGGGCAGGAATGGAAACACTACACGGGGCAGGAATGGAAACACTACACGGGGCAGGAATGGAAACACCACAGGGGGCAGGAATGGAAACACTGGGGGCAGAAATGGAAACACTGGGGCAGAAATGGAAACACTGGGGGCAGAAATGGAAACACTGGGGGCAGAAATGGAAACACTACACGGGGCAGAAATGGAAACACTGGGGGCAGGAATGGAAACACCACAGGGGGCAGGAATGGAAACACTGGGGGCAGAAATGGAAACACTGGGGGCAGGAATGGAAACACCACAGGGGGCAGGAATGGAAACACCACAGGGGGCAGGAATGGAAACACTGGGGGCAGGAATAGAAACACTACACGGGGCAGGAATGGAAGCACTGCTGGCTGGAATGAAAACACTGAGGGCTGGAATGGAAACACTGGGGGCAGAAATGGAAACACTACACGGGGCAGGAATGGAAACACTGGGAGCAGGAATGAAAATACTGGGGGCAGGAATGAAAATACTGGGGGCAGGAATGAAAGCACTGGGGGCAGGAATGAAAATACTGGGGGCAGGCATGGAAACACTGGGGGCAGGCATGGAAACACTGGGGGCAGGCATGGAAACACTGGGGGCAGGAATGGAAACACTGGGGGCAGGAATGGAAACACTGGGGGCAGGAATGGAAACACTGGGGGCAGAAATGCCAACACTACACGGGGCAGGAATGCAAACACTACACGGGGCAGGAATGCAAACACTACACGGGGCAGGAATGGAAACACTACACGGGGCAGGAATGGAAACACTGGGGGCAGGAATGCAAACACTGGCGGCAGGAATAGAAACACTGGGGGCAGGAGTAGAAACACTACACGGGGCAGGAATAGAAACACTGAGGGCAGGAATGAAAACACTGGGGGCAGGAATGAAAACACTGGGGGCAGGAATGAAAACATTGGGGGCAGGAATGGAAACACCGCAGGGGGCATTCAGCTTTTAAATGACCTGGCTTCTTGCATACAAATCATTCACGTGTCTCTTTAGGGTGGGTTCTGCTAGTGGGCACATCATGTGTTTGTAAAGCAGTTTCCTTGTTACATATCTTGCTGCTCACATTTTCTGCCTTTCTCTTATATTCATCTACAAGCTTTCCTCTGACGTATTCCAATGTCAGCTCATCATCTGGGCGTGCATCTAGTGCAGTTACCAGCGTGTCATAGCTTTCTGGGAGACCACTAAGTAATAGTGCTGCTACATGGAAGTCCTTCATATCTTCCCCAATGCCCCGCAGGTGCTCTACGGTCTCCAGAGTATTTCTAATGTAGTCCTGCATGTCCTGGTCATTATGTAGCTTAGACTGATACAGCTTTCTCATTAGATAGAGTTTGTTTCTTAAATTTATTCTCTCATGTACTTTCTGCAACTGCTCCCACGTTTCCTTTGCAGATTCACACTTACACACATGCACAATCTGATCATCCTCTATACTGAGTGATATGGTGCTCTGTGCTTTCTGATCCATTTCTAGCCATTCCTGTGGTACTGGGTCAGGCTTAGGGTCCTGAGTGTATTTCCACGTACCTTCTCTTAGCAGCAGCATCTTCAACTTGAATTTCCAGGATTGGTAGTTCTGGTTATTCAGGCTTGGCACTGTAAACTTTGTGGAGTTGCTGCTGGTGGCCATTTTACTTCTTCTCAGTTTGCTGTTGTCTTTCTATCTCTGTGCTCTGGAGGTTTGGGATTGCTTTGACTCCTGGGCCCATAACCTGTTAGCAGCGGGTTAATCAGTGTGATGTCCACAACGAGCAACAGAGAATGTTCATTTATTAAGAATTAAGAATATCCAGCTTAAAACATGAGAACAGGATCAATCTGGTTTCTGAGAGAGAGAGAGAGATCGGCTGTGAGTCCTTCTGCTTCAGCTCCACACAAGAAATGTGCTCACAGGGAAGGGGAGGAGGAACATCCTGTCTGTAAATGAGGACTCTTTTTTTTTTTTTTTTTTTTTTAACTTTGTTGACATGTGAACAATATGCATGCAGATATATAAATCACATCATATTAAACAAATAATAGTTGTTGCAATACATACAGATCAATATGCATTAGGCCAACAGGCAGGAAAGAAAAGAACACAGGGGGCAGGAATGAAATCAGGGGGGCAGGAATGGAAACACTGGGGGCAGGAATGGAAACACTACACGGGGCAGGAATGGAAACACTACACGGGGCAGGAATGGAAACACCACAGGGGGCAGGAATGGAAACACTGGGGGCAGAAATGGAAACACTGGGGCAGAAATGGAAACACTGGGGGCAGAAATGGAAACACTACACGGGGCAGAAATGGAAACACTGGGGGCAGAAATGGAAACACCACAGGGGGCAGGAATGGAAACACCACAGGGGGCAGGAATGGAAACACTGGGGGCAGGAATAGAAACACTACACGGGGCAGGAATGGAAGCACTACACGGGGCAGGAATGGAAGCACTACACGGGGCAGGAATGAAAACACTGGGGGCTGGAATGAAAACACTGAGGGCTGGAATGAAAACACTGAGGGCTGGAATGGAAACACTGGGGGCAGAAATGGAAACACTATACGGGGCAGGAATGGAAACACTGGGAGCAGGAATGGAAATACTGGGGGCAGGAATGAAAATACTGGGGGCAGGAATGAAAGCACTGGGGGCAGGAATGAAAATACTGGGGGCAGGAATGAAAATACTGGGGGCAGGCATGGAAACACTGGGGGCAGGCATGGAAACACTGGGGGCAGGAATGGAAACACTGGGGGCAGGAATGGAAACACTGAGGGCTGGAATGGAAACACTGGGGGCAGAAATGGAAACACTGGGGGCAGAAATGCAAACACTACACGGGGCAGGAATGCAAACACTACACGGGGCAGGAATGCAAACACTACACGGGGCAGGAATGGAAACACTACACGGGGCAGGAATGCAAACACTGGGGGCAGGAATGCAAACACTGGCGGCAGGAATAGAAACACTGAGGGCAGGAATGAAAACACTGGGGGCAGGAATGAAAACACTGGGGGCAGGAATGAAAACATTGGGGGCAGGAATGGAAACACCGCAGGGGGCATTCAGCTTTTAAATGACCTGGCTTCTTGCATACAAATCATTCACGTGTCTCTTTAGGGTGGGTTCTGCTAGTGGGCACATCATGTGTTTGTAAAGCAGTTTCCTTGTTACATATCTTGCTGCTCACATTTTCTGCCTTTCTCTTATATTCATCTACAAGCTTTCCTCTGACGTATTCCAATGTCAGCTCATCATCTGGGCGTGCATCTAGTGCAGTTACCAGCGTGTCATAGCTTTCTGGGAGACCACTAAGTAATAGTGCTGCTACATGGAAGTCCTTCATATCTTCCCCAATGCCCCGCAGGTGCTCTACGGTCTCCAGAGTATTTCTAATGTAGTCCTGCATGTCCTGGTCATTATGTAGCTTAGACTGATACAGCTTTCTCATTAGATAGAGTTTGTTTCTTAAATTTATTCTCTCATGTACTTTCTGCAACTGCTCCCACGTTTCCTTTGCAGATTCACACTTACACACATGCACAATCTGATCATCCTCTATACTGAGTGATATGGTGCTCTGTGCTTTCTGATCCATTTCTAGCCATTCCTGTGGTACTGGGTCAGGCTTAGGGTCCTGAGTGTATTTCCACGTACCTTCTCTTAGCAGCAGCATCTTCAACTTGAATTTCCAGGATTGGTAGTTCTGGTTATTCAGGCTTGGCACTGTAAACTTTGTGGAGTTGCTGCTGGTGGCCATTTTACTTCTTCTCAGTTTGCTGTTGTCTTTCTATCTCTGTGCTCTGGAGGTTTGGGATTGCTTTGACTCCTGGGCCCATAACCTGTTAGCAGCAGGCTAATCAGCGTGATGTCCACAATGAGCAACAGAGAATGTTCATTTATTAAGAATTAAGAATATCCAGCTTAAAACATGAGAACAGGATCAATCTGGTTTCTGAGAGAGAGAGAGAGAGATCTGCTGTGAGTCCTTCTGCTTCAGCTCCACACAAGAAATGTGCTCACAGGGAAGGGGAGGAGGAACATCCTGTCTGTAAATGAGGACTCTTTTTTTTTTTTTTTTACTTTGTTGACATGTGAACAATATGCATGCAGATATATAAATCACATCATGTTAAACAAACAATAGTTGTTGCAATACATACAGATCAATATGCATTAGGCCAACAGGCAGGAAAGAAAAGAACACAGGGGGCAGGAATGGAAACACTGGGGGCAGGAATGGAAACACTGGGGGCAGGAATGGAAACACTGGGGGCAGGAATGGAAGCACTGGGGGCAGGAATGGAAACACTGGGGGCAGGAATGGAAACACTACACGGGGCAGGAATGGAAACACTACATGGGGCAGGAATGTGTGACGCCCGAGAGACCGGGGTACCCAGCACCGGACCAATGGGGTCTGTCTCTTGAGGGGGATGTCACTGGTGGCTTGACCCGGTGCTGTGGTCTCAGGCAATGCACAGTGTAAGGGGTATCGTGAGGGGACAGGCACTTACTTGATCAGCAGCAGGTTCTCCCAGCGGTGATGATCCCGATCCTGGATAGATGGCTATTGTCCAAATGAAAGACTGAGGCACTGAAACGTTTAACCAGTTTACTTTAACAAAAAAAGGATTTACAACCAGTCCTGTCACCGGAGTCTGTATGGGAACTCTGAGTTACTTTGACCCTGCCGGGGTCTTCGCCTCTTATTGTACGCAATATCTGTGTGGCCCTGCTGCTGTATGTGAACTGGCTGCCGGCCCAATCTGTCCCCTCCGGGTCCTGGTTCGACGGGCAACCCGAGTCCTTTTATCGGCTTACCCCCTCCGGGAGTACCGCTGAACTCTGTGTCTGTTGCTGCGTCCGACCCTAGTGAAGCTGATATCACCTCACGTTTTTCCGGTTGCTGTACTATATGTAATGAATACAGCCACGGATCCGGTATCCGTCTTTGCGCCTGTTCTGGGTAGTGATTAATGCTACCCGGTTCTCACAATGTCCTTTTTCTCTATCGCTCTTCTCCTCAGGCCGGTGATTTGGGCCTGGAAACTGTCATAGGGCTGTTAGAAATTCAGCTGTATGACCTCTCACTTTCAGCTCCTTAGCCCAACTGCCAGTTCTTCTCTCAGACCAGAATGGATCAAGGGGAGTCTCTGGAGCTCCCCCTTCTGGCCGGAGGTGGTAGTGCAGTCTTGCTATTTTAGTATTTGTATTCAGTGTCAGTAACTATATTTGTGGCAAATACCTCTAGGGGTGCCACATTCCCCCTTAGTTAAGAACAGTACTCCGGGACTGTGGGACGATAACATTTTGAAATAACAATTAATATGTACAGAGTCTTAAAAATGAAAAGTTACAAAAACCACTCAAGGAAACAAAAATAGAGTTCTGTAAAAAGTCACTTCAAATAGCGTCCATTAATACAGTTCTATCCTTGAAGGTACTAGGAAAGGCACTGCACTTTGTGTCTAAGAATTTAGTTCCATTTTTCCAACGGAGTTATCAATATAACGTCTAAAGAAAGTTCAAAAAGAGCAAAAAGCAAAGTTCAAAAAAAAGCAGTCTTTCCGGAGCTTTGATTTAGTGCCTCCGGGCTGATAAAAAGTTCAAGAATATGCAAGAAGTTCATACAGACAAGTCTCTGTAGGTACTGGGCTTAAACGTTGCAGAATGATAACAATGACTATAGTTTTATAGTTGGTAATCCGCATACCTGGCCGGTAATTGACCCTGGGTACTACGCTGTGATCTACGTAATAGCGGTGTCTCTTCATATGGTGTACTACTGTCTACTGCGGATGTAGTATCTGCCCGCTCTGCTAAAGATAATTCCACGACTATGGAGTTGGCAAGTCCACCGTGAATGGGATCACTCTGATCAGGAATCTGTTCTTCCTGGCCTGGAATCTCCTGTAGTACGGGGTCAGCCTCTTCCTGTCTTGGGACTTCTGGTATTGGGTTCGGTGTTGGGTAAAAGGCCACCATGGGAACCACTACTGCACCATGGTATGTTAGTAGGGTTTTGGGAAAGTCTCCTATACAGGTGTGATACATTTCCTCTTCTTTTTCCTTTACTGGTTGGACCTGCATGGGATGAATAACTTCTGGTTCTGGCTGGACAACTTCTGGCTCTTTCAATGCTCCCGGACATAATTTAAGATTGTCTCTTGACACTAGTACAGATGTTAAGCCCCCGTTTTTGCTAATGAGACACATTTTAGGATTATCCATTCTTGTTGGTAAAACTGTGTAGGGTACGGCTTCCCACTGATTGTCTAGTTTATTGGTTCGACGATTTCTCTTGAGCACTTGGTCACCCGGTCTTAATGGGGTCGCTAGAGCATTCTGGTTGAAAGTTCGCTCTTGTCTTTCTCTAGTTTGCTGAAGGCTTCTTTCCACACTCTCTTGCACTTGGCGATACTGCTTTTGCCGTATGATATCCCAATTGGAGTCTTGGACTTCTGCGTCTGGTTTCAGAATTCCCATTTCTAGATCGATTGGTAATTGACCGGGTCTTGCACGCATAAGGTAAGCTGGGGTGCAATTGGTGGAACTCACCGGGACGTGATTATACAGATCCACCAAGTCAGGCAATTTCTCTGGCCATTGATTCCTTTCTGCCTCAGGTAAAGTCTTTAGTAGGTCTATTACAATATGGTTCATCTTCTCGCATAAGCCGTTTGTTTGTGGATGATAGGCCGCCGTCCTGATCTTTTTGCAACCATACATATTACAGAATTCTCTGAAGATCTCTGATTCAAAGGCTGTACCTTGGTCGGTGAGAACCTGTTCCGGATATCCATGGGGTCTACAAAAGTACGTTTGGAACGCTTTGGCTGCTGTTTTTGCTGTCAGATCTTTTACGGGTACTACTACCAAGAAGCGTGAATAATGGTCCACGATGGTCAAGGCATAGACATAGCCGGACCGGCTTGGTGTCAACTTCACGTGGTCCATGGCTACAAGTTCAAGTGGTTGTTTGGTGATTATGGGCTGCAGTGGTGCTCTTTGGTTCTTTTGATCGTTTCTTCTGAGGTTGCACGGGCCACAATTTCTGCACCACTGTTCGATTGATTTTCTCATCCCGACCCAATAAAATCTTTCTCTTAGAAGTACTTCTAACTTTTTCCAACCGAAGTGACCAGCACCATTATGGTAAGCTTCGAGGACCATCTTGACATCTTGTTTAGGCACGATAATCTGCCAAACCAATTCATGTGTTTTCGGATTGGTGTACCTTCTACAGAGCTTCCCTTGATACAGGAACATTTTGCCTCTCTCTTTCCAGAGTTGATGCGTTTCTTCTGGGGCATCCTCATCGGGATATGCACTTTGCTCAGTCAGCAGTTCCTTCACCAACTTCACAGCCGGATTGCTGTCTTGGGTGTCAGCCCATCTATGGTGTGCTAACGGATTAAAATTCACCTCTTGTTGTTTCTGATAGGTACTTGACTGATGATGTTTTGCCTTGGGATGATGGAAGGCTGGTAGTTCAATTTCTTCAAGCTCCCCCGTTTCTTCTTCTTCTCCCCCGTTACATCTCTCAAGTGTGGCATCCGGGATAGGGCATCGGCATTTCCATTCTTGCGACCTGCTCGATACTTGATCTTGAAGTTGTAATTAGATAACCGGGCTATCCATCGCTGTTCTAACGCACCTAATTTGGCTGTGTCCAGGTGGGTCAACAGATTGTTGTCAGTATAGACAATAAATTCTGCAGCAGCCAGATAGTGTTTGAAACGTTCAGTCACAGCCCAAACTACTGCCAGTAGTTCCAATTTGAAGGAGCTATAATTTTCTGGATTTCTTTCAGTAGGCCGGAGCTTTCTACTTGCAAAGGCGATGACTTTCTCCCGACCTTCTTGCTTTTGTGACAGCACCGCTCCTAGTCCCACATTACTGGCATCGGTGTAGAGGATGAAAGGTTGATGGTAATCTGGGTATGCCAGAACCTCTTCTCCGGTTAGTGCCTTCTTTAGTTGTTCAAAGGAGTCTTCCCTTTCATCGTTCCACTGAAAAGGAGGGTTTCGGTTTGAAGGTTTCTTCGTCTGCCCTACCAAGGCGTCTTGCAAGGGTGCTGCCAATTTGGTAAATCCTTTTATAAATCTGCGATAGTAACCCACCAATCCCAGGAATTGCCTCACTTCTTTTGCGTTGGTAGGTCTTGGCCAATCCCTTATGGCGCTTATTTTCTCGGGATCTGGTGCTACTCCCTCCGAACTCACGATGTGTCCCAGGTACTGTACCTTTGGCTTGAGAAGGTGACATTTGGATGGCTTGATTTTCATGCCATACCTGGATAAGGCTTCAAACACTTCTGCCAGGTCTTTTAAGTGTTGTTCGTAAGTCTTTGAGTAGACGATCACATCATCTAGGTACAGGAGGACGGTCTCGAAGTTCTTGTGTCCGAGGCAGCATTCCATCAGCCGCTGGAAGGTACCGGATGCATTGCAGAGTCTGAACGGCATGCGATTAAATTCACTTAGACCCATTGGTGTGGTGAATGCCGTCTTTTCCTTATCTCTCTCAGCCACAGGGACTTGCCAATACCCGCTTGTTAAGTCTAAGGTGGAAAAATAATTAGCAGATTTCAAAGCAGTCAAGGACTCTTCTATCCTAGGCAAGGGGTAGGCGTCTTTATGGGTGATGTTATTAATCTGCCGGTAGTCTACGCACATTCTCATGGTTCCGTCCTTTTTTTTGACAATCACTACAGGGGCCGTCCAGGGGCTACAGCTGTATCTTATTACCCCGGCCTGTTTCATCTCCCTCAGCATATCTTTTGCACATTGATAGTGAGCGGGCGGTATGGGTCTATATCTTTCTTTTATTGGGGGATGGTCACTGGTGGGGATTGTGTGTTCTACCCCTTCTATCCGTCCGAAGTCCAATGGGTGTTTACTGAAGACTTGTTCATATTCCGTCACTAGCCTATACACCCCTTGTTTTTGATGGGTAGGTGTTGAATTTATGCCCACGTGTAGCTGTTGACACCAATCCTCCAATTCTCCGTCTGAGCCGTTGCCTTCCACCTGACAGGTTGGTTCTAAGGGCTCAATGGTTGTGATGGCATTGTTGTCAACAGTATATAGCTTTGCCACTGTAGCATACCTTGGCAAAGTGACCTCTTCCTCTCCACAGTTCAAAAGTCGTACCGGCACTCGTCCCCGGTGTACCTCGACTACCCCTCGTGCTGTGAGTATAGTGGGCCTGCTGTCGGTGTACACTGGTTCTATTAAGGCTTGATAATCTCGTCCCTTAGTACCAATGGCTGCTCTACACCATACCAGCATTTCTGTTTTTGGTGGGATTACAATAGATGTTGGATCACTTACCCTCACACTGCCGATTTCTCCACCTGCAACTTCTACCTGTTGCCTTAACATCAATACTTTTATTTCCCTCCGGAGAACTCTCTGCTGGCAGGATTGGGCAGTTTCAGCAATTTGCTGTAAGACAGAAATGACTTCGGAAAAGCAGTTCTCTAACACATTCATTCCTATCAATACAGTTGGTTCACAGTTCCGCCGGTCAACATCAACAACAATTATACCCTGTTTCTTCAGTTCTACTTTACCAATCTTTATGGTCATCTCCCTGAATCCTAGTTTCGGTACCAACTTACCATTACTGGCCCATATATCTAGTTCAACATCAGAGGGCCCTTTATCAATATCTGCCTCAGCCCAGTACCTCTTATAAAGGATATACGGTATAGATGAAATCTGGGAACCTGTGTCCAGCAAAGCATTGAGGGGAATTCCGTCCAGCACGATAGGGATAATGGGTCGTCCTCCGATGTACCTGTCGTGCCAGGGTGTTGGGCCTTGAAAGTTCATTCCTGCGAAGCGGCCCGCATTCCCAGGGGATTCCCATTTAAATCACAATCTCGTGCAAAGTGGCCTGGCTGCTGGCAACGGCGGCAAATGGGCTGTCCATCCGGTTGGTAGCGGTTGCGGGGTCGTCCTCTCCATGTCGGGTATCTCCGGGGTCTCATCCATGGAACATCCTCTCTACGGTTTGCGAACTCTATCTTGGGTCCTCTCATCTCCTGCATGGTTTTAGCCATTGAAGCAAAAACATCAGTTAAAGAGTCAAGCTTTTGTTGAAGAGCCTCATTAGTACTGGGCCCCAGGGGCTTAGCAATGGCCCCGGACATAGCTGATGTCACTGGCACTCCCTGTTGTTGAGGTGCCTCTGCCATGGGTTGCGCAGGATCCTGATCCCGAGGTGCCTCTGCCAGCTGGAGACGTATAGCGCTCTCCTTTAATTGGGCAAATGTCAATTCAGGGTTCTTAAAAACAAGCATGCTCACATGCCCCCGATGAGAAGGGGTGTAGAGTCCCTCAATAAATTGATCTCTTAGCAGTTTATCCGCTCCGGTGTTAAAAATGGGTTCAGCCAGTGTAAGTGATTAAAGGGCTTCCTGCAGGCTTAAGGCAAAGTCTCTCACGCCCTCATTAGTTTTTTGTTTGCAATTAAAGAATCGTACTTTAGCTTTGCTGCTGGCAGTGGTTTCAAATGTAGCTTTTAATCCAGCAAATATGCGTTCAACAGTGCCTTTTAGATCAGCTGCCCATGCTGTGACTTCTCGCTTAGCATGGCCACTTAACTGCATCATCAGGAGACTAACACGCTGAACTTCACCCACAGGGAACATGTCAAAATGGGCCAGCATCTTTTCTCTGAAATCGTCAAGGGTATTAGGCTCACCTTCATACATTGGAAGCCATGGGCCACCCGGGGTATATGGCATCAGCACCGGCATGATGGGCACCACTCCTTGCACCGCTGCGCTGCCGGACTCTCTATTGACACTCTGTCTTTCAGCTGCATTAGCCCCGCCGGGTGCTGCGGCGTCTCCGTGCTGCGACATACTGTGCCCCCTTAGTTAATCCGGACCCTTCCGCTCCTCCGCTTCCGTCGGGATAGTGTAGATTCGTTCCGCTGTGCAGCAGGATTGGTTTTCCCCTTACTCTGACGTCAGAGCGCTCAGCTTGGTGCCGCCCACAATGACACGCCCACTGCTGCTCCCGCCCGCCACGCGCTCTGTAATGGCGGATTCTGAAGTTTTTCAGTTAGACTGGGGCTCAGGTAATGGCGTAACTCAATTAACAGTCTCGTGCCTAACGGTTAGGAGGTGATTACCTCAGGGGATGGCGGCCATCTTTACTCCATTATAACCAATGGGGAAAAGTCACTTTCAATAGTTTTTAATGGGAAATGGAATTTTCTTTAATAAAGTCAATTTTCAAGATTTTTCATCCAAGTTTTCAAAGTTTTGGGCTCCAATCACGGCACACAATACCCGGTATATGGGCTGGCTCGATCCTGTTCGTGACGCCAATTGTGACGCCCGAGAGACCGGGGTACCCAGCACCGGACCAATGGGGTCTGTCTCTTGAGGGGGATGTCACGGGTGGCTTGACCCGATGCTGTGGCCTCAGGCAATGCACAGTGTAAAGGGTATCGTGAGGGAACAGGCACTTACTTGATCAACAGCAGGTTCTCCCAGCGGTGACGATCCCGATCCTGGATAGATGGCTATTGTCCAAATGAAAGACTGAGGCACTGAAACGTTTAACCAGTTTACTTCAACATAAAAGGATTTACAACCAGTCCTGTCACCGGAGTCTGTATGGGAACTCTGAGTTACTTTGACCCTGCCGGGGTCTTCGCCTCTTATTGTACGCAATATCTGTGTGGCCCTGCTGCTGTATGTGAACTGGCTGCCGGCCCAATCTGTCCCCTCCGGGCCCTGGTTCGACGGGCAACCCGAGTCCTTTTATCGGCTTACCCCCCTCCGGGAGTACCGCTGAACCCTGTGTCTGTTGCTGCGTCCGACCATAGTGAAGCTGATATCACCTCACGTTTTTCCGGTTGCTGTATTATATGTAATGAATACAGCCACGGATCCGGTATCCGTCTTTGCGCCTGTTCTGGGTAGTGATTAATGCTACCCGGTTCTCACAATGTCCTTTTTCTCTATCGCTCTTCTCCTCAGGCCGGTGATTTGGGCCTGGAAACCGTCATAGGGCTGTTAGAAATTCAGCTGTATGACCTCTCACTATCAGCTCCTTAGCCCAACTGCCAGTTCTTCTCTCAGACCAGAATGGATCAAGGGGAGTCTCTGGAGCTCCCCCTTCTGGCCGGAGGTGGTAGTGCAGTCTTGCTATTTTAGTATTTGTATTCAGTGTCAGTAACTATATTTGTGGCAAATACCTCTAGGGGTGCCACAAATGGAAACACTGGGGGCAGGAATGGAAACACCACAGGGGGCAGGAATGGAAACACTGGGGGCAGGAATGAAAACACTGGGGGCAGGAATGGAAACACTACACGGGGCAGAAATGAAAACACTGGGGGCAGGAATTAAAACACTGAGGGCTGGAATGAAAACACCGGGGGCAGAAATGGAAACACTGGGGGCAGGAATGGAAACACTACACGGGGCAGGAATGGAAACACTGGGGGCAGGAATGGAAACACCACAGGGGGCAGGAATGGAAACACTGGGAGCAGGAATGAAAATACTGGGGGCAGGAATGAAAATACTGGGGGCAGGAATGAAAGCACTGGGGGCAGGAATGAAAGCACTGGGGGCAGGAATGAAAATACTGGGGGCAGGCATGGAAACACTGGGGGCAGGAATGGAAACACTGAGGGCTGGAATTAAAACACTGGGGGCAGGAATGGAAACACTACACGGGGCAGGAATGGAAACACTACACGGTGCAGGAATGGAAACACTGGGGGCAGGAATAGAAACACTGAGTGCAGGAATGAAAACACTGGGGGCAGGAATGAAAACATTGGGGGCAGGAATGGAAACACCACTGGGGGCAGGAATGGAAACACCACAGGGGGCGGGAATGGAAACACAACAGGGGGCAGGAATGAAAATACTGGGGGCAGGAATAAAAATACTGGGGGCAGGAATGGAAACACTGGGGGCAGGAATGGAAACACCACAGGGGGCAGGAATGGAAACACCACAGGGGGCAGGAATGGAAACACCACAGGGGGCAGGAATGAAAACACTGGGAGCAGGAATGAAAATACTGGGGGCAGGAATGAAAATACTGGGGGCAGGAATGAAAATACTGGGGGCAGGAGTGGAAACACTGGGGGCAGGAATGGAAACACTGGGGGCAGGAATGGAAACACCACAGGGGGCAGGAATGGAAACACCACAGGGGGCAGGAATGAAAACACTGGGGGCAGGAATGGAAACACCATTGGGGGCAGGACTGGAAACACCACAGGGGGGAGGAATTAAAACACCACTGGGGGCAGGAATAGAAACACCACAGGGGGCAGGAATGAAAACAACAGGGGGCAGAATGTGTGACACGGGGCAGAATGTGAGACACAGGGGTAGGTATGGAAACTACACAGGGGGGCAGAATGTGTGACAAGTGGCAAGATGTGAGGCACGGGCAGAATTTGTGACGGCGCAGGCAGTGAGACATGGGCAGAATTTGTGACGGGGCAGGCTGTGAGACACGGGCAGAATTTGTGACAGGGGGCAGAATGTGACACACAGGGGGCAGAATTTGTGACACAGGGGGCAGAATGCGAGACAAGGGGCAGGATGTGAGACAGGGGGCAGGATGTGAGACACGGGGGGCAGAATGTGAGACACGGGGCAGGAGGTGAGACAGGGGGGCTGGATGTGAGACAGGGGGCAGGATGTGAGACAGGGGGCAGGATGTGAGACGGGGCAGGATGTGAGACACGGGGGCAGAATGTGAGACACGGGGCAGAATTTGTGACACAGGGGGCAGAATGTGAGACAGGGCGGCAGGAAGTGAGACGGGGCAGGATGTGAGACGGGGGCAGGATGTGAGACAGGGGGTAGGAAGTGAGAAGGGGCAGAACGTGAGACACGGGGGCAGAATGTGAGACACAGGGCAGAATGTGATACACGGGGCAGAATGTGAGACAAGGGGAAGAATGTGAGACACGGGGCAGGATGTGAGACATAGGGGGCAGGATGTGAGACACAGGGCAGAATGTGATACACGGGGCAGAATGTGAGACAAGGGGAAGAATGTGAGACACAGGGGGCAGGATGTGAGACAGGATGGAGACAGATGGGGCAGGATGGAGACAGATGGGGCAGGATCATGGTGCAGGATCACGGGGCAGGATAGATACGATGGAGACAGATGGGGCGGCAGGATAATGGGACAGATGGGTCAGGATAATGGGACAGGTGGGACAGGATGGGGAGATCATATGGGGGCAGAATGGATACTCATGAGGGCAGGATGGGAGAACATATGGCTGGAGCCAGGAACGAGATACACGGGGCCAGGATGCGGATATTATTACCATAGGGGCTAATTAAGGGATATTATTACTGCAGTGATGTATTTATTTTATTTTTTGAGGATACTGTTTTAAATGGGGGGCGGTCTTGTGACTGTGCAGAGCGACACTAGGTCGCCTTTTTTTCTTCATCTGGTGTAGTATAGAAGTCGGGAAAAAATTAAGCAATTAAGCAATGTGTTCTGCAAGCGGAGCTCTAGATAACTATGTTATTTCCTGCAGAGACGAGCCCTGGCTGGAAGAAGTGATGGTGGTCTGTGCTGGATGAAGATGGAAAGCGAGGCTGAAGGACTTCACCAAGAAACGTCACTGGTGAGTTAGTGTGTTACTTGTACACAGACACTGCATACTAAGTACAGATCTCCTGTGTATAATGGCACTTATGGTGATGGTATTCTGTTTTTTTTTATTAATGATCAGTATTGCAGTATTCAGTCACTATGCGGTGGTAATATGTTGTCCGGCCATGGTGTGGCGGTATTTGTCCCTTGTATGTGCTATTATTTGGTCACTGTGGTGGTAATATGTGATCTGGACATGGTGTGGCGGTATTTGTTTCTTGTATGTGGTATTATAGGTCACTATGTGGTAGTAACATGGTGTGTGATCATGGTGTGGCGGCATTTTTCTTTGTTTGTGATATTATTGTTCATTTAAAAATTGAAAAATAAATAAAAATATACCTAAATTGTATTGGATATTTTAACAAATGTTTAGTAAGTTACAGTAGAGTAGAGTCCGGCCAGAAGAGTCTACCTTGTGTTGGTGGTGGATTAAAACATTTTTTGGCCAAAACAAAAGCTGCTGGCCATGTATGTAGTGATGAGAACTGTAAATGTGTGATTGGTGAGGATGTGGTGCAGAAGTGGAGTTTTTGCAAGAGAGGGCAGTGGGACTGTGGATGGCACGAGGGGTGGAGGCGGGGCTGGGGTGGAGCCTGGGCGGAGTCTCAAGGGGGGGCCCCGAAAATGTTGCCAGTATGGGGCCCCAAAATTCCTAGTGGCAACCCTGACTGCAGGGTGCACCCCAAGCATGGGCTTTTTTCTCTGTCTCCCACTGCCCCCGAGAGAATGACTGTCGATGCCTTCTTTGAAGCCTTGGGCCGCATATATGATGAGCTTGATAGAGTACGTATGGCTGAAGATATGGTCATGAGTGTGGATCAGGGTAAACGCTTGGCTGAGTGGTTTTGTGCAGAGTTTCAACGTTGGGCACTTTGTGTTGAAAATTGGTTCTTCCCATGCGGAAGAGATTGAATGTTTTGTCATGGACAAATTATCAGCAGGGCTGGTGCTGGGCATGCCGTCGCTTCGGTGCCATAACCCAGTGATTGACTGGGAATCTGGGGAGATTGTTAAGTGGTGTCTAAGTGTGCTGACTGTTACCATAAATCTATTTGTTGTGTGAAAATCGCTAAACCTGTCTCTGTGTCTTCTATTAGTCTGGAGGGTATTCCGGAGTACCTGAGGACGTGTTTTCTGAGAGTGAGGCTGAGGCGTTACTCCCTTATAGGCCATTTGATTGTGTCATTGATCTGATTCCTGAGGCCAAATTGCCCAAAGCTCACCTGTTCAATCCGCCGGGCCCCGAGCGCCTAGCTATGAAACAGTATATTTCTGAAAGTCTCCATAAGGGGCACATTAGACCCTCAGTTTCCCTGGTAGCAGCGGGGTTTTTCTTTGTTAAGAAAAACGATGGTGGCCTATGTCCCTGCCTCGACTTTTGAAAACTATATAAAATTACTGTCAGGAACACATATCCCCTACCGTTGATTCCTGATCTCTGTAACCAGCTCTCTGGCTCCAAATGGTTTTCTAAACAGGATCTGAGGGGGGCTTACAACTTAATAAGAATACGAGAAGGGGACGAGTGGAAAACGGCTTTCCTTATGTCTGAGGGGTTGTTCGAAAATCTAGTAATGCCATTTGGGCTCACCAATGCACCCGCAGTGTTTCAGAATTTTATCAATGTGGTATTTTCAGATCTCATTGGCCGTTTTGTAGTGGTATACGTAGACGATATCCTGATATATTCTTTTGACAGAGTTTCCCATTTGTTACATGTTAAAACAGTGCTTCAGAGGCTCAGAGAAAACCAATTGTTCGTCAAACTCGAGAAATGTTCATTTTTTGTTCAGAAATTGTCATTTCTAGGTCTGATAATTTCACCTCAGGGGTTTTGCATGGATCCTAAGAAAGTGCAAGCTATTGTGGAGTGGGTCCAGCCCCGGGACCTTAGGGGACTCCAGCACTTCTTGGGATTCGCTAATTATTATCGCAAGTTTATTAAAGGTTTTTCACAGATGACTAAGCCCCTCACGGACCTCACTTGTAAAGGGGCAGATGTCAAAAACTGGTCCTCGTTAGCTAAACAATCCTTTCTAATGCTAAAAAACTTTTTCATCTGCTCCAATTCTGGTCCAAGCAGATCCTTCCAAACCATTCGTGGTTGAGGTGGATGCTTCCGAGGTTGGGGTGGGGCAGTTTTGTCGCAAGGACCAGCTTCTCTGACTAATCTCAGGCCTATTTTTCTAAGAAATTTTTTCTGGCAGAGAAAAATTATGACGTAGGCAACAGAGAGCTTCTGGCCATTAAATTGGCATTCAAAGAATGGAGGCACTTTTTGGAGGGGGCGGCTCATCCTATTACGGTTATCACTGACCATAAAAATTTAGAGTACATCAAATCTGCTAAAAGACTGACTGCCAGGCAAGCTCACTGGTCACTTTTTTTTTCCAGATCTCAGTTTTCCATTACCTTTCGGCCAGGGTCTAAGAACATAAAGGCTGATGCCTTATCGAAGAAGTTTTGAGCCATTATCCACCCCCCATTCCGTCGTCCCCCATTCTTAAACCCAGTCTTGTGGTTGCCGAGATGTCGTTGGAATTGGAGCGAGAGATTGTGGGAGCTCAATCTTTGGCTCCAAGTTCCAAACCTGTAGACAAATTGTTTGTCCTGCAGCATTTGTGCAACAAACTCCTGTGGGAGTTCCATGATTCGAAGTTGAGTGCACACCCTGGTATGGCCGCCACACGGAAAGCAGTGGCAAGGGTCTTTTGGTGGCCCTTAATGGCTTCAGATATCAAGAAACATGTTGCAGCATGTGGGATATGTGCCCGTTCTAAGAGCTCGAGTTGCTGGCCAGCCGGGGAATTGGTGCCTTTGCCAGTCCCAGGAAGGCCATGAACTCACTTGTCCATGCACTTCATCGCCAATCTTCCATCATCCCGTGGTAATACGGTTATTTGGGTAGTGGTGGATAGATTTTCTAAGTTGGCACATTTTGTACCCATGACAAGTTTACATTCAGCAGAGACGCTCTCTAGATATTTACTGTCCCAGTTGGTACGCTTACACTGGGTCCCCATGAATATTGTGTCAGACAGAGGGACTGAGTTTGTCTCTAAATTCTGGTGGGCCTTCTGCAAAAAAATTGGGGATATCTCTTTTTTTTTCCTCAGTGTATCACCCAGAAACCAACGGACAAACTGAACGCACCAACCAGTCGCTTGAACAAATTCTTCGTTGCCTGACTTCTACCCTGCAAAGCGACTAGTCTGATGCCTTACCATTAGCAGAATTCACCTTGAACAACCGGGTAAACCAATCTACCGGTAGGTCACCATTTTTTATTAATTATAGGATTAACCCTCATTTTGGCAAATTTTCTCGAATAGATTCTGGTTGTCCGGGGGCAGAGGATGGGGTCAGTCGTCTCAAGGATCTTTGGACTAAGGTTCGTTTAAATATTTCTAAAGCTCAGGAGAAATATAAAAATTTTGCGGATAGGAAAAGGGATTCTGCTGTGGGGATAGAGTGTGGCTGTCCACACGAAATATAAATGTTCGATTGCCCTCCACCAAACTGGGACCTAAATTTATTGGCCCCTATGAGGTCATCAAAGTAGTGAACCCGGTAACCTATCGCCTCCGTCTTCCTCCCTCCTTAAAACTCCATAATGTCTTTCTTAGGTCTTTACTTAAACCCTTGGGGCGCGGTGATGGAGGATACTGAAGCTGCTCCTCCTCCTATCTTGATTGAAGGACATATGAAGTTTGAGGTACAACATATTGTGGATTCCAGGCGGGTTCGAGGGTCTTTGCAGTATTTGGTACATTGGAGCGGGTATGGTCCGGAAGATCGATCATGGGTACCAGCCAGATCGGTACACGCTGACCGTCTGGTTCGTGCATTCCAGGCCCGGCATCCTGGTAAACCTGGGGGTCTGGAGGTCCCCCGTTGAGAGAGGAGTACTGTCATGATCTGCATAGTTTGTGGGATTAGGCAGTTCAAAGGTTAATCTGGGTGGCCTCACTATGGGATTCTGGGAGGCTTCTTACAGTCTCATTGTTTGCTCATTTCTCCTCACTTATACTCTGACCCTTGGCCGAGTGTGTGTGACCCTATTGTGCTTGTGTCTGGGCTTTGTGCCTGTGTTACTTTATGCTTGTCTGGTTCTGATCTGGTTCTGTCCCCGTTTAGAGTTCTGTCTGTCCCTCCTGTACTGCGCTGCTATCTCCGTGTATGACTCCTTGCTTACGTTCTGACTATTCTCTGCTCGCCCCTCCTGCACCGCGCCGCCCTCTCCGTGTATAACCTCCGCCTGTCTGACCTGAGTGCCCCTCTCCTCTACTTCAGGGTCCATGTACAATCCTGCACTCACCTCCAGCACAGGATGCTAAACCCCGCCCCTGTGGTCACATGATCGCAGGTCCTTCTGTTTTCTGCCATCCTCAGCACGCTGCTCAGGTCCCGTCTGCCTGAGTTTTCCCTGCGGTATCTGACCCCGGGCTTTCCCGCAGTGTTGGTGAGCCACCCTGCTCAGCCGTGGCAGTGCACCGGTGTCGACAGGATCCTGATAGTAAGCTGCTGTACACACCTGATTTCTGTTTGGAAGTGACGGTCAGTCTTTTGATGTATATAATACTTGTAGTTACCAATTTATAAAACTTTAATAAAAAGAATTTAAAAAAAAAAGAACATATAATGCATAGAATAAAATAAATATATAGTATACTACAGAATATAAATTACATGACATACACCTTACACCAAAATCAGAGGATAAAAATTCATCTGAACTGGTCAACAGTATACAAATAATGATGAGCTACATATATTGGAGAGCACTGTCCCTCCTGGAATAACATCTCAAACACTTACACGAAAATTACATCTCAACAACCTTCAGGACATGCCAAACACCTGACCACAGTTGTTAAAAAGTTCTTATTGCCAAAAATACCTAGACACCTAACGTATTGTAGATCCTAGAAATCACTGCCCTGCCAGGTCTTCCTGCTAGAGGTTCTGGTTTCCTCCCAACAATGAGTTTGGGTCCGTGTTGGAGTCCTCGTTGTTTTTCTCATTTTTGTTCTTTGATTTCCAGTCTACAAGAAGAGTAAAAATATATAAATTTAACCCTTTCATGACAGAGTTCTTTTTTTTATTTGGCATTTGTTTTTCGCTCCCCTTCTTCCCAAAGCCATTTTTTATTTTTCCGTCAATACGGCCGTGTGAGGGCTTGTTTTTCTGCAGGATGAGTTGTACTTTTGAACAACTTCATTGGTTTAACCACATCTTGTACTCAAAAATGGGGAAAAAAAAATCCAAGTGTTGTGAAATTGTAAAAAAGTGCAATTCCACAACTTTTTTGAGGATTTCTTTTTACCATGTTCACCAAATGCTAAAACTGAGCTGCCACTATGATTCTCCAGGTCATTACGAGCTCACAGACACCAAACATGTACAGGTTGTTTTTTATGTTGTTATTTAAGTGGTGAAAAAAAATCCAAAGTTTGTGAAAAAAAAAAATGTGTCATTTTCCGAGATAGCAGCATCTCCATTTTTCGTGATCTGGGGTTGGGTGAGGGCTTATTTTTTATGTGCCGAGCTGACGTTTTTAATGATACCATGTTGGTGTGGATACGTTCTTTTTATTACCCATTAATACATTTTAATGCAATATTGTGGTGACCAAAAAAAAGTAATTCTTTTGTTTTGAATTTTTTGTCGCTACGCTATTTACCGATCAGATAAATTCTTTTTATAGCTTGATAGACCGGGCGATTCTGAACACTGTAATACCAAATATGTGTATGTGTAATTTTTTTTTAATTTATTTTGAATGGGGCAAGCGGGGGGTGATTTGAACTTTTATTGTTAATTCTTTTAATATTTTTAAAACTTTTTTTTTAACTTTTGGCATGCTTCAATACTCTCCATAGGAGACTAGAAGCTGCCATAAGCCGATCAGTTCTGCTACATGCAGGTGATGATCAGATCAGCCGTATGTAGCAGAATTGCTGACTTGCTATGCAGGCCGACCACCGGGCGGCACTCGTAGCAATCCTTAGCCATAAAGGTCTGCTGGAGACCTCTGGTTGTCATGCTGGCCCATCAGTGACCCTTGATCACGTGATGGGGTCACCAATGGGTGGGATTTCCTGAGCGCTTGCTGGAAGCCCGTGCTAAAAGCTGCTGTCAGAGATTGACAGCGGCATTTAACAGGATAACAGATGCGGGTGGATCGTGATTCCACCCAAGGCTGTTAGAGGCACATGTCCGCTGTTCAAAACGGCGGACATGTGTAGGGAAAGATGTGGGGTCAGCACCGAAGCCTATATCAAAGGGGGAGACACGACATGCGCTGTGCTAGTACGGCGCATGTCATGAAGGCATTAAAGGGGTGGTGCAAAAAACAAATCTATTTTTATCCTTAATCCCTATCTATTCAGTGTCATATTTAAGGATGAGAGGACCCGTGGACGTTTAGGTTCTTAGGGTTTGGCTGTAATTTAGTTCAAAGTTTGGTTTGGTTAACCCAGTATGTCAATGGGAACTTGAACTTTGGTGCTGTAAAATGGTCATAGTAAGGGCTAGAGGGTTGCATAAGGAATCAAAATGGGGGTAAGAGTAGGACAAATGCCCAGCAAATGTGGATAGGGAAATTACTTAAAATAGCATAGAATTAAAAAAACTTAAATTATAATTTTGGACCAGGAGGCAGAAGTGGGAGCAGTGTCTCACATATGCAGTTTACTGTACCTGTTAATAAATAAGTGAAAAAAATGACATGGAGGTCCCCTCTATTTTTATATCCAGTCAAGGCAAAGCAGGCAGATGTGAGCTGGTGTTATTATGCTGGGAGAGGGACAATATTCATAGCCTATTAATATAAGCCTGAGCTGTCTGCTTTGCCTTTGCTGGTTATTAAAAATGGGGGACCCTAGAAAAAAAAAAAGACGTGGGATTTACCCCTATTTTTAATAACCAGCTAAGGCAAAGCAGAAATCTGTGGGTTTATATTAATTGGCTGGGAAGGTCCGTGGATATTGGCCCCTTCCCAGCTTAATAAGACTGGCCTTCTGTTGCCCCAGAATTGGCAGATGCATTAAACGTGCATATTTTGGTGCTTAGATTTGGCTCTCCCTGATTGCCCTGGTGTGGTGGCAATGTGGTAATAGTGTTTGGGGTTGAAGTCAGCTGTGTTATCTCAGCTGGCATCATGCCCAGGTTTTAGTAATGGAGGGGCATGTATCAAACACCCCCATTACTAACCCAGTAATCAAAAATAAAAGAAACAGACACAGGGAAAAAATTTTTTTATTTGAATAAGACTCTACAACACATTTCCTGGTTTACCCATTTTTCGAAGCTGTATAGGTCACTTGCGATCAAGTTCTCAGAACAACCCTCCATTGGTTGCACTGGAGAATCACTGGACATCATGGGAACATCAAGGCTTACGTCAAAGCTGCTGGGATTTTTTTTTTTAATAAATGGATAAACCAGGAAATGTGTCAGGGAGTTTTTATTCACTTGAGCAGCGTCACCACCCATGATCCGATTGTTATACAGGCCGGGTCAAGGGTGGCGCCCGCCAAATGACTCTGGAAGTGCCCACAGCTTAAAAGCTTGTTGATTGGCTGTGCTGCTGCCTTTCAACAAACTTTATTCAGCACTGAACCCGAACAGTAAAACGGACATTCTGAAAAATTCTGAGTTCGAAACGGGGTACTAGGTGTCCGATGCAAATCCCAAACTTACAGCTTGGGTTCACTGATCCCTAGTCATAATCTAAACTATTTCTAATTAACTTGAACTAAAAATACCTTATACTTCCCTCATTACACTGACTGCTTTTGTGTTTTTTTTTTTTCACTTCTTTTTTGATGATGCTTTGTATGAGAATCCCAGTGCATGCTGGGATCCTCAAACATCAGCAGTCATCTGCCCCCTTCTTGAAATGAAGTATCATCAGTCCTCATTGATCTAGTGGCTGGCTAGCCCCTTTACTGTGTACTGTGCAATGTGCACAATGACAGTGCACTCTCTCACCAGCTCAAATCAGCAGTAACCAGTCAGAAGCAGAGTGCACTGTCTGTGTGCATTGTCAGAATTATCGGTGAACAGAAAACATTGCCGCCTCCACAAGTGATGTCAAGTGCAGGGTACTGAATTTTTAATTCAATTTTATTCAAATAATATAGATTATGGCATTAAATAAATAAGGATTTATGATGAAAATTAATTTGTTTTTTGGCTTTTTTTTCAACACAAAGTAGAGTTAATCCTGCTATATTGGAGGCTTGCTTTGCAGGGCAGTCTCTTTCGTGAGACAAAACTGTTGACAAGCATGTGCTTAGCAGGGTCACATGTTGGGTACAGGGTCACAGCATAAATACACAACTTTTCCTAAAATTATATCCATATAATTTTTTTCTATCAGGGATTGCACTGTGAGGCTCAGAACTTACATAAGAAAGCTATGAGCACAAGTCGTATCATCAGGGATGCCATGGCAGCCCAAAGGTACCACATCTTCCTGGTCATCGTGATGTCTTTATCTGAAGAAACAAAATGAACATATTATCTACAGCCAACGTTGTGAAACATTGTAAAAGGAGAGAATAGTCATCCAATGACTTCGAGAGTTGTCTCGAATCTAGACACTTACGTGTTGCAGAAAATGCCACCACTATGGAGCCAGACGTCAGAAGAGGCCGAAAAAGCATCAGATAACGGGGGCAGTATTGCACAGCCAGCTGCAGACAGGTACATAGATATCTGGAACCTGAAAAAATGAGGACGTGAGACTCCATCAAACCTGAAACAATTGTTCTCTGGACAGAAGAGATTTAATAAGAAGTGATGAGAAAATGAATATAGGAAGACTCTTCTCAAGACAGATCCTGAGATTCCATAATGGACGCAGAGGAGAAGGCGCTGAAGATCTGCGCTGGTCCCTGGTAGTTGACTGCCATAGGAGCAACCATGTGGAAGGGCCACAAGGGCGGCACAGACCCATCGATGCTGCTGGAAACCACAACACAAAAGAACTGTTCAACCTGAAAAACACACAACCTATTATTGGGGCTCAATGACACTGGGGAGAGAATCAGGCTGGTTATGCGGATGACGCTCAGAGTGTGATCCGATTCTCTCATATGACAGGTGCAGAGAAGATGGAGAATGTCAGTTGTCCATCTTCTCCATTGTCTCCATGAGCCTACATTGCCCTGGGATGACATTTGAGTGCAGTCCGATGTTTCCCTTGCACCCATAGACTAGTATAGGTGCACATGGTCCGATCATTGGAGACTGCATGAGAAAGTAATTGCAGATCTGCATTGCCCTATAGTATAACATTGGGCCGAGTGCTATCCGATAATGGCACTCATCTGTGTTATACGCCAGTGTGAGCGAGCCCATAGGGTCATGCAGTTGTGAAGAAAACACAGCTTTTTTCCTAGTTTTTTATGTATTTTTTTTCTCCAGAAAATGAATTCACCCGTTAATAATTCAAGTCACAAACTGCTGCGACTTCGCTCCACCACGTATTTGATTGCATCAGTGCCACTCCGTCTGACCGTACCCCAAGAGAGCCACGCTCATAAGACCTTGCCTTATTTTGGGGGCTTAGAAAATTCCAGAGTGCACTGAAAGTCATTTATTACCCCACGAATCTCTTTGGGGGTTGAGTGAAGGGATTCGCTAGGCTTGGAATTTACCAAATGTCACAAGAGAAGACCCAAGGTGCAGACCATGCAAAGAAACCTCAGAAACCGTCCAAAACATAGTGGCAGAATGCAAAATGCAAGAACAGCATATATATTGAATGCCACAACCACGTAGCGGGAATTGTATACAGGAACCATCTGCACGGCATTTGGGCTAAGTCCCCCTAAGTCTGGGTGGGAGACCCCAGAGAAAGTGGTAGAGAATGAAAGGGCTAAAATCCTGTGGGGCTTCATGATCCAGATGGATAATCAGGTGTTGGCGAACAAACCAGACATTGTGATAGTAGCCAAGGATCCGAAGACAGCAGTCACATCAGAAAGAAGGAATATGAGAAGCTGGAGAAATACCAGGGCCTCAAAGGAGAACTGGAGAAGATGTGGAAGGTGAAGGCAACAGTGATTCCAGTGGTGATAGGAGCACTTGGAGCAGTGACCCCTAAGTTGGAAGAATGGCTACAACAGATCCCAGGAGCAACATCTGAACGCCTTCCAGTTCAACAAGGCTTCCAACATCACGTCATGCCATCACTTGGGCATCATTATGTCACAACATGGGCCACAAAGTATTACTCACAGTGACATCTCAGGACAAGAGCCGGGGCTTGGAGTGGCGATGCTGAAGAGAATAAGTGACAGGGAAAGAGAAAAGATGGGATGTCAATGACCAGATGGCAGGACAGGCAAGTTATTTTTAAACCTTTTGCCTGGCCCTCTACAGTCTAGCAAAATGGTGAATTGAAGAGAGAGAAAAAAAAATGTAAAAAAAAAATTCCATATTCAAGATTTTGTAAAATTTGAGAAGAATTTAAGTCCACTCGACTAAATTTGCTCCTACTCACATTTTATCACCACCTCTATAATAAAACCGATGGCAGAGAAGATTGGCCACATGACGCTGTGCTCATGACCTGTGAAAAGAGATCTAAGGTTACCTCCATATATGCATTGTATTAACTATTAGAGGCCACAGGGTTCAATAATCCATGTGATGGGGCAATGGCTGCAACCCACCTCCTCCAAGATCACAACATATTTTCTTATTTAGATGCTATCAAATAGAAGCGTCCTAATGGTAATTTCAGAGGATTTGTACCTTCTTCCCTCTCAAAGAAAATAATTTAGTGTCAGGACTCTGCTCTGTGGCTCCTGGAGCTGAGAAGAACCCAATCGCACCCAATGGTATGTCCATAGAGGGAGCTGATCGGAGGGAGGGGATGAGGAATCACCCAGTCCGTGTCTGAGCATCTGAATATTAACCCTGCTGTGGTTTGAACTTTGGTATTTTTGGGGTTGTTCAAGAAGCGGTTCTGAAACTTGTGGTTGATTGACTTAAATGAGGATGGGTCGGTCGGCTACGGGTTTCAGAGCCGCATCCTGAATATTTTAAAGAATATTGAAGTTCAAGGTCGGTCGTTTTTGACCGAAGACAACAGCAGGGTTAATCGGCTATGATGCACTTTGGCTAGCACATACAATGCATCACCACCCTGCAATTAATGAGCACATAAACTCTAATATTGCTATAGATGTTTAAAAAAAAAAGTAAAGGTACTTAGAGGGGTTTTTTTTTATCAAAGAGCTTTAAAGCATTCAACCACGTCAAGGTGACCTTTTAATATGGATGGTCGTTAATCACTATATGTCCTACCTCTCCTTGTGGCAATCCAGCCTCATGTCAATGGGGGAGGAGAAAGGAAGCCAGGGGGTAATCGTAATTATGACCTTATGTAGGAAAGATGGGTGGGGCAGAGTGCTTGACTCTAGAGGGGGGCCACCCATATTAAAAGGCACTTATTGACAAGAGCAACACGGTTTTGCTTTAGAGCCACACTAAGGTCAAATGTTCTTTTTCCCAGAGCTTCCTGAACCCAGTATACTTATAAAGAAAGCTCAAGTCAACAAAAGGAGGTGGAACATAACGGTAATAGAGCCAATTTACAAAATAATAGGAATACTTTAGCTCTGTTTGTATCATTTATTTTAAAAAAAATAGAGTTTGAAAAAGTAGTTACAAAAATCTAAATCACCCTTTTCCTAGTAAAAAAAGAAAAGGAAAGAATAAAATTGTAAAAACAAACATTCTGATATAGTCAGTCACACAAAAGGCCAATCTATCAAAATATAAAAATGTAATATCAGAATTACCATTTTTGTTGTTTCACCTCTCAAAAATGCAATAAATTGCAGTGAAAAGGTTTTATGTACCCCAAAATGATATCAATAAAAGTGACATCTCAACACAAAAAAAACTAAGCCCTCAAATAGCTCTATTGAGGAAAAATAAGAAAGTTACAAGTCCCAGATAATGGAAATACATTTTTTTGACCAATAAAACAGAAAAGTGATAAAAGTTTGGAATCGCATCAAATCATACCGTCCTGAAGAATCGGCTCATTTCTACCTCGTGATGAATGCCACAAAAAAGAAACCCCTAAAAAATTCATTTTTATCACCGTATTTGGTGCAGGACACAATAAAGTACATTTGAGATATTCAAAACTACAACTCGTTCTAAAAAAAAAAAAAAAAAAAATTAAGCCCCCACACATTTATATCAATCTAAAAAGAGAAAGGCTACAGCTGATGGAAGAAAGTGAGGAAAAAAATGAAAGCACAAAAAAAATCAAAAAAAATTGCCAGTGAGTGAAGGGGTTAAAATGTCTGTTCACATGGGACATAAATTGAGCAGAAAAAGTAAGCCACAGATGTTTCTATGAAACTCATATTTGGCTTCTCCGTGGAAATAAAACAATAAAAAATCTTAAGTAAAATAAATACTTTCCTTCATAAACCCGAATCTAAGGGTCAGGAGCAGTAATTCGACCGAGATATAACTGAGGGTTGACTCGTTATGTAAAGCCTCCTCTTTTATAATATTATATTTTACACAGATTATTATTATCATTATTATTATTATTTATTGTTATAGCGCCATTTATTCCATGGCGCTTTACATGTAATGAGGGCTATACATAGTAAAAACAAGGGGGGGGGGAGAACAAAGGGCCCCCTGACGAAGGTTTCCCGAAACGCGCGTTGGGGCGGGCGCTGGGACCCACTATCTGCCTGCACTTGCTGTTATCTCCCGGGTGATGTATTTATTTATTATTGTTAATGTAATATAGGTCATATTGATTATACTTGGTTATACATCCAGCTCCTGTTTTGCTGAGCTGGGATGACGTATATGTACATGTTTATCTCGTATGTTTATCTCTTACATTTCCCTATGTTGCACCTTACAATGGTTGTTATGTACTCTCGCCCGGGAATACTTATTATGATTATGTTCTATACATCTTACATTTCTTAAATGGCATTTTGTGGTTTCCCAGTACCCTTGCTTTTTATTCCGTCTGGTGACTTCTTGTTGCTGTCACCACTCTCATGCCCTGCACTAATAAAGCATTTTTATAGACTTTGGCTACCTTTTGGAGTTTGTTCTCCCCCCCCCCCCCATGTATCGTTTGATAGCTAGTCTATCATTATTTTTGATATCCATGGCTTTGGTACTTCTTTTGGACAATTAGTTACTAATTTATGATATTTTTATACTTATACAATTGTCCTAAAATTATGTTGCCTCATGTTGCCTTCTTTGTAATTTATAGTAAAAACAAGTACAATAATCTTAAACAATACAAGTCATCACTGGTACAGGAGGAGAGAGGACCCTGCCCGCGAGGGCTCACAATCTACAAGGGATGGGTGAGGATACAGGAGGAGAGAGGACCCTGCCCGCGAGGGCTCACAATCTACAAGGGATGGGTGAGGATACAGGAGGAGAGAGGACCCTGCCCGCGAGGGCTCACAATCTACAAGGGATGGGTGAGGATACAGTAGGCGAGGGTAGAGCTGGTCATGCAGCGGTTTGGTCGATCGGTGGTTACTGCAGGTTGTAGGCTTTTCAGAAGAGGTAGGTCTTCAGGGTCTTTTTGAAGGTTTCGATGGTAGGTGAGAGTCTGATGTTGTGGTAGAGGGTTCCAGAGTAGGGGTGATGCTCGAGAGAAATCTTGTATGCAATTATGGGAAGAGGAGATAAGAGGGGAGTAGAGAAGGAGATCTTGTGAGGATCGGAGGTTGTGTGTAGGTAAGTACCGGGAGACGAGGTCACAGATGTATGGAGGAGACAAGTTGTGGATGGCTTTGTATGTCATGGTTAGGGTTTTGTAGTGGAGTCTCTGGTCAATGGGGAGCCAGTGCAGGGGTTGACAGAGGGGAGAGCCCGGGGAATAGCGGGAGGACAGGTGGATTAGTCGGGCAGCAGAGTTTAGAATAGATTGGAGGGTGCGAGAGTGTTAAGGTACCTTCACACTAAACGACGCTGCAGCAATCCAGACAACGATCTGGATCACTGCAGCGTCGCTGTTTGGTCGCTGGAGAGCTGTCACACAGACAGCTCTCCAGCGACCAACGATGCCGGTAACCAGGGTAAAAATTGGGTTACTAAGCGCAGGGCCGCGCTTAGCAACCCGATGTTTACCCTGGTTACCATCCTAAAAGTAAAAAAAACAAACGCTTCATACTTACCTTCCGCTGTCTGTCCCCGGAGCTGTGCTTCTCTGTACTGGCTGTGAGCACAGCGGCCGGAAAGCAGAGCGGTGACGTCACCGCTCTGCTTTCCGGCCGCTGTGCTTACAGTAAGTGCAGGAAAGCACAGCTCCGGAGGACAGACAGCTGAAGATAAGTATGAAGCGTTTGTTTTTTTTACTTTTAGGATGGTAACCAGGGTAAACATCGGGTTACTAAGCGCGGCCCTGTGCTTAGTAACCCGATGTTTACCCTGGTTACCAGCGAAGACATCGCTGAATCGGTGTCACACACGCCGATTCAGCGATGTCAGCGGGAGAGCCAGCGACCAAATAAAGTTCTGGCCTTCTAGCCCCGACCAAAAACATCACAGCAGGATTCTGACCGCTGCTGGGTGTCACACTGAACGATATCGCTAGCCAGGACGCTGCAACGTCACGGATCGTTAGCGATATCGTTTAGTGTGAAGGTACCTTTAGAGGGGAGGCCACTGAGCAGGAGGTTGCAGTAGTCAAGGCGAGAGATGATGAGGGCATGGACTAGGGTTTTTGCAGATTCTTGGTTGAGGAATGAATGGATTCGTGAAATATTTTTGAGTTGAAGTCGGCAGGAAGTGGAAAGGGCTTGGATATGTGGTTTACAGATAGGTAAAGGACTTACCATGAACCTTCCACACAATGAACAGGACGGTGCCCAGGAGCTGAGAGCCAAGAGAAAACCATTCACTAAATTCAAAACCAGAGTTGACGACATTCTGGAATAAATCTCCTGAAATGACAGAGAAGGTTTATACCCTATCACCTACACCACAAGGCAACCATTTCTAAGGACCTTTCCGACAACAGCTTGAGAAGCTCATGTTGCTTCAGGGTTGTGTTATAGGATATTTGCTTTAAAGTTCTAAATCTGAGAAAGAACAGTAATCTAAAATCTTCTAGAGATTTCTAGACTTGACTCTCCCCTGCCCACCTCTGGAAACCTATCTTTTGGTTATTGAAGATCTTTGGTGTTCATACTTGGTCACTGAACATGGAAGCAAGGAGTTCAGGCATAACTCTTACTTGTTTGGTCAGAGTCTATTGGATTGGTCACCCCACTTCAGACAGCAATATGAAGAATGGATGTGCTGTTCCCCAACCCGGGCCTTGGTTTTTTAAAAATCAGAAACCAACAGGGGTAATTACTGTATTACAACAAAAAAAGCCTGTCATTACACTCATGCAGAGGTGTATCTAGCTCTTCCGTGGTTAGGCAATATACTACGTGGACATGCATATTCTAGAATACCCGATGCGTTAGAATCGGGCCACCATCTAGTAAATAAGGAGAAAAACAGGAGCATTCAGAGTTAATATAAAATGTACAAAAGTTTATTGAAAAAAAACTTAAAACACACATACATACACGTACATAAAATAAGGACACCAAACGCTAGCCTCCCGTAAAACACACAATACCATATATAGTGACCAACCATTAGAAAATCAGGTTATGCCATATCCGAAACCCATACACGGATCAATGTACAAATCCTATCAATAAACCCAACTCATTCTATCTCCTGTAAATTGGTAAGAGGGTTAATAGGGTACTCCCACCAGGGCTTTTTTACGCCAGTTGGCATGCTATGGATATTTAATAAACACTTTTCTCCATCAAAACGAGGAGAAAAAAAGAGGAATCCACAAGAAAAAGAAAAATGTACGTAATTTACTACAAAAATTATACAACATGTAAATGGCAACAGATTCAAACAAAACAAAGGAATCTAGTAGGGTTGAGCGAAACGGGTCGAACATTTTCAAAAGTCGCCGACTTTTGGCGAAGTCGAGTTTCATGAAACCCGATCCGACCCCTGTGCGTGGTCGGCAATGCGGTACGCGACTTTCGCGCCAAAGTCGCGTTTCAATGACGCGAAAAGCGCCATTTCTCAGCCAATGAAGGTAAACGCAGAGTGTGGGCAGCGTGATGACATAGGTCCTGGTCCCCACCATCTTAGAGAAGGGCATTGCAGTGATTGGCTTGCTGTCTGCGGCGTCACAGGGGCTATAAAGGGGAGTTCCCGCCGACCGCCATGTTACTGCTGCTGATCTGAGCTTAGGGAGAGGTTGCTGCCGCTTCGTCAGAAGCAGGGATAGCGTTAGGCAGGGTCCATTAACCACAAAACCGCTTGTGCTGTAGCGATTTCCACTGCCCAACACCACCTTCGGTGTGCAGGGATAGTGGAAGCTACATTTTTTTTCCCCCTCAGCGCTGTAGCTCATTGGGCTGCCCTAGAAGGCTCCCTGATAGCTGCATTGCTGTGTGTACGCCGCTGTGCAAACCAACTGCTTTTTTCAAAGCACAAATCCTCTTGTTCCTTCCTTTCTGCACAGCTATCTTTTTGGTTTGTACACACTTTTTATTTAATTTGTGCATCAGTCCACTCCTTATTGCTGCCTGCCATACCTGGCTGAGATTACTGCAGGGAGATAGTAATTGAAGGACAGTTCCTTTTTTTTTTTTTTTTTTTTTTTTGTGGGAGATTAAGATTGACATTTCTGCTAGAGTGCCATCCCTGTCTGTGCCATCTCTCACTCAGTGGGCCATAGAAAGCCTATTTATTTTTTTGCTTGATTTGGGTTCCAAAATCTACCAGAAAAAATCACAACATCAATCAGTGGGAGAAAAATATTGGCCTCAGGGCTTGTGTGCCACTCCTTACTCCTGTGTGTGCCATCTCTCACTCAGTGGGCCATAGAAAGCCTATTAATTTTTTTGCTTGATTTGGGTTCTAAATTCTACCTGAAAAAATCAATAAATCAATCAGTGGGAGATTAATATTGGCCTTTGGGCTTGTGTGCCAGTCCTAAGCGTGCCATCTCTCTCTCTCTCAGATAGTGGGCCATAGAAAGCCTATTTTTTTATTATTTTATTGGGTTTATAAATTTTCCCTGGAAAAAAAAAAAAGTGGGAGATTAATATTGGCCTCTGGGCTTGTGTGCCAGTCCTGAGCGTGCCATCTCTCTCACAAATAGTGGGCCATAGAAAGCCTATTTATTTTTTTGGTTGATTTGGGTTCATAATTCTACCTGAAAAAATCAATCAATCAATCAGTGGGAGATTAGTATTGGCCTTTGGGCTTGTGTGCCAGTCCTAAGCGTGCCATCTCTCTCTCTCAGATAGTGGGCCATAGAAAGCCTATTTATTATTATTTTTTTTTATTGGGTTTATAAATTTTCCCTGGAAAAAAAAAAAAAGTGGGAGATTAATATTGGCCTCTGGGCTTGTGTGCCAGTCCTGAGCGTGCCATCTCTCTCACAAATAGTGGGCCATAGAAAGCCTATTTATTTTTTGGGTTGATTTGGGTTCCTAATTCTACCTGAAAAAATCAATCAATCAATCAGTGGGAGAAAAATATTGGCCTCAGGGCTTGTGTGCCACTCCTTACTCCTGTGTGTGCCATCTCTCACTCAGTGGGCCATAGAAAGCCTATTAATTTTTTTGCTTGATTTGGGTTCTAAATTCTACCTGAAAAAATCATTAAATCAATCAGTGGGAGATTAATATTGGGCTTTGGGCTTGTGTGCCAGTCCTAAGCGTGCCATCTCTCTCTCTCAGATAGTGGGCCATAGAAAGCCTATTTATTATTATTTTTTTTATTGGGTTTATAAATTTTCCCTGGAAAAAAAAAAAATGGGAGATTAATATTGGCCTCTGGGCTTCTGTGCCAGTCCTGAGCGTGCCATCTCTCTCACAAATAGTGGGCCATAGAAAGCCTATTAATTTTTTTGCTTGATTTGGGTTCCAAAATCTACCTGAAAAAAATCACTAAATCAATCAGTGGGAGATTAATATTGGCCTCTGGGCTTGTGTGCCACTCCTGACTCCTGTGTGCGTCATCTGTCACTCAGTGGGCCCTAGAAAGCCTATTTTTTGTTTTATTTGTTTTCTAAATTCTCCCTGAAACAATCATTTTATTTTCTTTGGTTTCTAAATTATTCCTGAAAAAAATCATTTTTTTTGTATTTTTTTTTCTCTCAAGTCTCCCTGAAAAAAAAAAAAAAAAAAAAAATCTGTGGGAGATTCATATTGCCCCTTCTGCTTGTGTGCCAGTCTTGACTCCTGGGTGTGCCATCTCTCTCTCTCTCCCCAATTGTGGGCCATAGAAAGCCTATTAATTTTTTTGCTTGATTTGGGTTCCAAAATCTACCCAAAAAAATCACTAAATCAATCAGTGGGAGATTAATATTGGCCTCTGGGCTTGTGTGCCACTCCTGACTCCTGTGTGCGTCATCTGTCACTCAGTGGGCCCTAGAAAGCCTATTCTTTGTTTTATTTGTTTTCTAAATTCTCCCTGAAACAATCATTTTATTTTCTTTGGTTTCTAAATTATTCCTGAAAAAAATCATTTTTTTTGTATTTTTTTTTCTCTCAAGTCTCCCTGAAAAAAAAAAAAAAAAAAAAATCTGTGGGAGATTCATATTGCCCCTTCTGCTTGTGTGCCAGTCTTGACTCCTGGGTGTGCCATCTCTCTCTCTCTCCCCAATTGTGGGCCATAGAAAGCCTATTAATTTTTTTGCTTGATTTGGGTTCCAAAATCTACCAAAAAAAATCACTAAATCAATCAGTGGGAGATTAATATTGGCCTCTGGGCTTGTGTGCCACTCCTGACTCCTGTGTGCGTCATCTGTCACTCAGTGGGCCCTAGAAAGCCTATTTTCGGTTTTATTTGTTTTCTAAATTCTCCCTGAAACAATCATTTTATTTTCTTTGGTTTCTAAATTATTCCTGAAAAAAATCATTTTTTTTGTATTTTTTTTTCTCTCAAGTCTCCCTGAAAAAAAAAAAAAAAAAAAAATCTGTGGGAGATTCATATTGCCCCTTCTGCTTGTGTGCCAGTCTTGACTCCTGGGTGTGCCATCTCTCTCTCTCTCCCCAATTGTGGGCCATAGAAAGCCTATTAATTTTTTTGCTTGATTTGGGTTCCAAAATCTACCTGAAAAAATTACTACATCAATCAGTGGGAGATAAATATTGGCCTCTGGACTTGTGTGCCACTCCTGACTCCTGTGTGCGTCCTCTCTCACTCAGTGGGCCCTACAAAGCCTTTTTTTTTTTTTTTTTCCTAAATTCTCCCTGAAACAATCATTTCATTTTATTTGTTTTATAAATTCTTCTGTAAAAAATAATTTTTTTTTAATTTTTTTTTTTTCTGAAGTCTCCCTTTTAAAAAAAACAAACACAAATCAGTGGGAGATAAATATTTACATTTGCGCTTCAGTGACAGTCCTGCGTGTGTGCCATCTCATTTGTTGCCAACAACAACAGAGTGTGTAACATTGTGGCTGATTTTCGTTGTGGTCTCACCCACCTGTAAAGGGGTAGCTAAATCATACTGAAGTTATAGCTCACCGTGTAAGTTGTGTGACAGCAACAAATACCGTTCGTTTGGTAACGTTTTTAAAACAATGAGGAAGTCTGGTGGAAGAGGTCGTGGCCGGGGGCGTTCATTGTCAGCTGGTAATGATGGTAGTGGTAGTGGTGGAGCATCAGCTGGTCGTGGAAAAAAAAATATTGCACCTAAGTCTGGAGCTGTGGAGCCAGGTTCGTCGTCTGGCTACACAAGGCCTCGAACGCTCCCTTTTCTGGGAGTAGGAAAACCGCTTTTAAAGCCGGAGCAGCAAGAGCAAGTTTTGGCTTATCTTGCTGACTCAGCCTCTAGCTCTTTTGCCTCCTCTCGTGAAACTGGTAAATGTCAAAGCAGCGCGTCGTTAGGTGATGTTCACGGTCAGGGACAAGTCGCTTCCTTGTCCTCTTCAGCAAAAACAACAACAGAGAAGAATGCAGCAGGCGACACAACGGGTTACTCCATGGAGCTCTTTACACATACCGTCCCTGGCTTAGAAAGTGAAGCAGTTAACAGTCCATGCCCATTACAAGTTGAATCTGACATGGAGTGCACTGATGCACAGCCACAGCCAGACTACTATCCTGGTCCTTTGACTCAGACCACAACATTGCCCTCGCAGGGTGCTGATCAAGAATCAGACCCTGATGAGACTATGTTGCCCCATCACGAACGCTATACCACCGACCGACACGGTGACACAGACGAAGTTGCACACGAGCTACAAGAAGAGGTAATAGATGACCCAGTTCTTGACCCCGATTGGCAGCCATTGGGGGAACAGGGTGCAGGCGGCAGCAGTTCTGAAGCGGAGGAGGAGGGGCCGCAGCAGGCATCAACATCGCAACAGGTTCCATCTGCCGGGCCCATATCTTGCCCAAAACGCGTGGCAAAGCTAAAACCTGTTGGAGGACAGCGTGGCCATCCGGTTAAAGCTCAGTCTGCAATGCCTGAAAAGGTATCCGATGCTAGAAAGAGTGCAGTCTGGCATTTTTTTAAACAACATCCAATTGATCAGCGCAAAGTCATCTGTCAAAAATGTTCAACTACCTTAAGCAGAGGACAGAATCTGAAAAGTCTCAATACAAGTTGCATGCATAGACATTTAACCACCATGCATTTGCAAGCCTGGACTAACTACCAAACGTCCCTTAAGGTTGTAGCACCCTCGGCCAATGAAGCTAGTCAGCAACGCAACATCCCTTCCGGCAGTGTAGGGCCACCATTTTCCGCACCACCTGCAGTATCTGTGCAGGTTTCTTTGCCAGGCCAAAGCCGTCAGGGTCAGGGAATCACCAGTTTCGTAGTAGGAAACACTGCATCTAGGGCACCGGTGGCAACAATACCATCTCCCACCGTCTCTCAGTCTGCCATGTCCACCGGCACCCCCGCTAGTTCCACGATCTCCAGCTCTCCAGTCCAGCTCACCCTACATGAGACTATGGTTAGAAAAAGGAAGTACTTAGCCTTGCATCCGCGTACACAGGGTTTGAACGCACACATAGCTAGACTAATCTCGTTAGAGATGATGCCCTACCGGTTAGTTGAAAGCGAAGCATTCAAAGCCCTGATGGACTACGCTGTACCACGCTACGAGCTACCCAGTCGACACTTTTTTTCCAGAAAAGCCATCCCAGCCCTCCACCAGCATGTTAAAGAGCGCATCGTCCATGCACTCAGGCAATCTGTGAGCACAAAGGTGCACCTGACAACAGATGCATGGACCAGTAGGCATGGCCAGGGACGTTACGTGTCCATCACGGCACACTGGGTGAATGTGGTGGATGCAGGGTCCACAGGGGACAGCAAGTTTGGGACAGTTCTGCCTAGCCCACGGTCTAGGAAACAATTGGCTGTAGCCGTTCGCACCCCCTCCTCCTCCTCTTCGTCCTCCTGCAGAAGCGAGAGCTCGTCCACAGACCGCAGTCGCACAACCACTCCATCCGCAGCTGCCACTGTTGCACACCAGGTCTCCCATTATGGGGCAGCTACTGGCAAACGTCAGCAGGCTGTATTGGCTATGAAGTGTTTGGGCGACAACAGACACACCGCGGAAGTTCTGTCCGAGTTCTTGCAGAAAGAAACTCAGTCGTGGCTGGGCACTGTAGATCTTGAGGCAGGCAAGGTAGTGAGTGATAACGGAAGGAATTTCATGGCTGCCATCTCCCTTTCCCAACTGAAACACATTCCTTGCCTGGCTCACACCTTAAACCTGGTGGTGCAGTGCTTCCTGAAAAGTTATCCGGGGTTATCCGACCTGCTCCTCAAAGTGCGTGGACTTTGCTCACATATCCGCCGTTCGCCCGTACACTCCAGCCGTATGCAGACCTATCAGCGTTCTTTGAACCTTCCCCAGCATCGCCTAATCATAGACGTTGCAACAAGGTGGAACTCAACACTGCACATGCTTCAGAGACTGTGTGAACAGAGGCGGGCTGTTATGTTTTTGTGGGAGGATACACATACACGGGCAGGCAGTAGGATGGCAGACATGGAGTTGTCAGGTGTGCAGTGGTCGAAGATTCAAGACATGTGTCAAGTCCTTCAGTGTTTTGAGGAATGCACACGGCTGGTTAGTGCAGACAACGCCATAATAAGCATGAGCATCCCCCTAATGCGTCTGCTGATGCAAAGTTTGACGCACATAAAGGATCAGGCGTCTGCAGCTGAGGAAGAGGAAAGCCTTGATGACAGTCAGCCATTGTCTGGCCAGGGCAGTGTACAGGACGAGGTAGCGGGCGAAGAGGAGGAGGAGGACGAGGAGGATGATGGGGATGATTATATTTTTAATGAGGAAGCTTTTCCGGGGCCACTGGAAATTGGTGGCGCGGCAAGGCCGGGTTCTGGTTTTTTGAGGGACACAAGTGACGTGGATTTGCCTGAAACTGCCCCTCAACCAAGCACAACCGCAGATTTGAGAACTGGCGGATTATGCCTTACGAATCCTCAAAAGGGACACACGCATAACTAAAATGATGAATGATGACGATTACTGGTTGGCCTGCCTCCTTGATCCTCGCTATAAAGGCAAATTGCAAAATATAATGCCACATGAGAACTTGGAACTAATATTAGCAACCAAACAATCAACTCTTGTTGACCGTTTGCTTCTGGCATTCCCTGCACACAGCGCCCGTGATCGTTCTCACACGAGCTGCAGGGGCCAGCAGACCAGAGGTGTTAGAGGGGCAGAAATCAGAAGTGGCGTTGGCCAGAGGGGTTTTCTGACCAGGTTGTGGAGTGATTTTGCTATGACCGCAGACAGGACAGGTACTGCAGCATCAATTCAAAGTGACAGGAGACAACATTTGTCCAGTATGGTTACAAACTATTTTTCATCCCTTATCGATGTTCTCCCTCAACCGTCATTCCCATTTGATTACTGGGCATCAAAATTAGACACCTGGCCAGAATTGGCAGAATATGCATTGCAGGAGCTTGCTTGCCCGGCAGCTAGTGTCCTATCAGAAAGAGTATTCAGTGCTGCAGGTTCAATACTAACAGAAAAAAGGACTCGTCTGGCTACCCAAAATGTAGATGATCTAACCTTCATTAAAATGAACCACAACTGGATTTCGAAATCTTTTGCCCCACCTTGCCCGGCTGACACCTAGCTTTCCTATGAAAAGGTCTTGCCTGTGGACTATTCTGAATGCCTTTTCCAATCTCGTAATTTTCAGCACCTGATTGTCCAGCATACGACATGTTTACACCTCACTAAATGGCCAAACTCCCCACACGGGGCCGTGGTATCGACACTTGGCGACAGCACCCGTGAGAGTGCAGTTTGTCTGAAGAGGTGGGTGAGCCCGCTTTTGGTCGACGGCACTGCCACTGGGCCCCTCCTAGTACAATAAAGTGTCTCTGGCGGTGGTGGTGCGCACCCAACGTCAGACACACCGTTGTAATATGAGGGGCCCTGGGCCTGTACCGCCGGCCACAAGACAGTTTCCCCCCTCCCCAGCTCAAACAGTGCTCTACCACTTGCAAAATTATCTCACAGCTCCACCAATGTTTAGTCTATGCGCTGACATCCTTCAATGCCTGCCACTGACAATACCATTGTATTGACATTTTTGTTATGTTAGGCCTTCGATGCCTGTCTGTGGTCACTCCTTCCACTAGGCCTCCACTGACCACACCACTGCTGCCCGTGTACCCCTGGAACCAATTTAAAATTGCCTACAGCCATGTGTTATTATTTTAGGCCTTCGATGCCTGTCTGCGGTCACTCCTTCCACTAGGCCTCCACTGACCACACCACTGCTGCCCGTGTACCCCTGGAACCAATTTAAAATTGCCTACAGCCATGTGTTATTATTTTAGGCCTTCGATGCCTGTCTGCGGTCCATTCTTTCAACTACTACTACACTGACCAGGGCACTGCTGCCCGTGTACCCCTGGAACCAATTTAAAATTGCCTACAGCCATGTGTTATTATTTTAGGCCTTCGATGCCTGTCTGCGGTCACTCCTTCCACTAGGCCTCCACTGACCACACCACTGCTGCCCGTGTACCCCTGGAACCAATTTAAAATTGCCTACAGCCAGCTCAATTTTTTTATTTTAGGCCTTCGATGCCTGTCTGCGGTCCATTCTTTCAACTACTACTACACTGACCAGGTCACTGCTGCCCGTGTACCCCTGGAACCAATTTAAAATTGCCTACAGCCATGTGTTATTATTTTAGGCCTTCGATGCCTGTCTGCGGTCACTCCTTCCACTAGGCCTCCACTGACCACACCACTGCTGCCCGTGTACCCCTGGAACCAACATCAGAAAATATAAAAATAAGTATTTTGCTTACAAAAAAGAAAATACTGGAGAGATATCAAATGCAGACATTTTAACATTAAAAACAAACACACAACTAAAATCTGGTACAGTACTAAAAATGGCCACCAGCTACAATTACTTTCTCCTGCAAGTAGTTAACTGAAAGGTTTTTTAAATTGAAAACACAGATATGGCATCCACCGAGTGTTGTCCTGTCGCGTCTTCTTTATATTATTGCCAAGAAGATGCAAAACAATGAAAATAATAAAATCATTAATTACCAAAATAATAGAGAAAGTCAACACCACATTGCAAATAAACATTCATTCCAAATAAAGAAGCAGGGCGCGTCCGAGGGTGAGTATATACCTAATAAGAATATAATCACCCTCGGACGCGCAATGCTTATTTCCAACAGCCTTCCTTCCTAAGAATCAGCCCTTCCGTGGTGTAGAGAGACGTTGTGTTACACTCCAAGGTGTTCCCCAGGTTGCCTTTCCTGAGCTTCGATCTTCCGGCTCTAGTTTAGTAGTTGTTGGAAACTACGCTGCATTAGGCCTTCAAATTGGGTATGGGGTGTAGAGAGATGGTGTGTTCCACTCCAAGGTGTTCCCCAGGTTGCCTTTCCTGAGCTTCGATCTTCCGGCTCTCGTTTAGTAGTTCTTGGAAACTACACTGCATTAGGCCTTCAAATTGGGTATGGGGTGTAGAGAGAGGGTGTGTTACACTCCAAGGTGTTCCCCAGGTTGCCTTTCCTGAGCTTCGATCTTCATGCTCTCGTTTAGTAGTTGTCGGAAACTACGCTGCATTAGGCCTACAAATTGGGTATGGGGTGTAGAGAGAGGGTTTGTTACACTCCAAGGTGTTCCCCAGGTTGCCTTTCCTGAGCTTCGATCTTCCGGCTCTCGTTTAGTAGTTGTTGGAAACTACGCTGCATTAGGCCTTCAAATTGGGTATGGGGTGTAGAGAGAGGGTGTGTTACACTCCAAGGTGTTCCCCAGGTTGCCTTTCCTGAGCTTCGATATTCCGGCTCTCGTTTAGTAGTTGTTGGAAACTACACTGCATTAGGCCTACAAATTTGGTATGGGGGAAACATTGGCGCATCTGCGGTCCCTCCTTCCTCTAGGCCTCCACTGACCTGTCTACTGCTGCCCGTGTTCCCCTGGAACCAATTTTAAATTGCCTACAGGCAGCCCAATTTATTATGTTAGGGCTTCGAAGCCTGTCTGCGGTCCCTCCTTCCACTAGGCCTCCACTGACCTGTCTACTGCTGCCCGTGTACCCCTTGAACCAACATCATAAAATAAAAAAAAAAGTATTTTGCTTATAAAAAAGAAAATACTGGTGAGATATCAAATGCAGACATTTTAACATTAAAAACAAACACACAACTAAAATCTGGTACAGTACTAAAAATGGCCACCAGCTACAATTACTTTCTCCTGCAAGTAGTTAACTGAAAGGTTTTTTAAATTGAAAACACACATATGGCATCCACCGAGTGTTGTCCTGTCGCGTCTTCTTTATATTATTGCCGAGAAGATGCAAAACAATGAAAATAATAAAATCATTAATTACCAAAATAATAGAGAAAGTCAACACCACATTGCAAATAAACATTCATTCCAAATAAAGAAGCAGGGCGCGTCCGAGGGTGAGTATATACCTAATAAGAATATAATCACCCTCGGACGCGCAATGCTTATTTCCAACAGCCTTCCTTCCTAAGAATCAGCCCTTCCGTGGTGTAGAGAGACGTTGTGTTACACTCCAAGGTGTTCCCCAGGTTGCCTTTCCTGAGCTTCGATCTTCCGGCTCTCGTTTAGTAGTTGTTGGAAACTACGCTGCATTAGGCCTTCAAATTGGGTATGGGGTGTAGAGAGATGGTGTGTTCCACTCCAAGGTGTTCCCCAGGTTGCCTTTCCTGAGCTTCGATCTTCCGACTCTCGTTTAGTAGTTCTTGGAAACTACACTGCATTAGGCCTTCAAATTGGGTATGGGGTGTAGAGAGAGGGTGTGTTACACTCCAAGGTGTTCCCCAGGTTGCCTTTCCTGAGCTTCGATCTTCATGCTCTCGTTTAGTAGTTGTCGGAAACTACGCTGCATTAGGCCTTCAAATTGGGTATGGGGTGTAGCGAGAGGGTGTGTTACACTCCAAGGTGTTCCCCAGGTTGCCTTTCCTGAGCTTCGATCTTCCGGCTCTCGTTTAGTAGTTCTTGGAAACTACACTGCATTAGGCCTACAAATTGGGTATGGGGTGGAGAGAGATGGTGTGTTACACTCCAAGGTGTTCCCCAGGTTTCCTTGCCATTGCTTCGGTCTTCCGACTCTCGTTTAGTAGTTGTAGAAAAGTACACTGCATTAGGCCTACAAAATGGGTATGGGGTGGAGAGAGATGGTGTGTTACACTCCAAGGTGTTCCCCAGGTTGCCTTTCCTGAGCTTCTATCTTCAGGCTCTCATTAAATTGTGGTTAAATGGAACAACTGCATTTGGCGTACTAGTTGGTTTGGGGCCTACTATCGGTGTCTGCCACTCCTTGCTGTTCTCCTGGTTTCCTGTCCTGAAATTCCATTTTAAGGCTCTCGTTAAGTAGTTGTTAATGTTAGACTGCATTTGGCCTACTAGTTGGGTTGGGGCCTACTATCGGTGTCTGCCACTCCTTGCTGTTCTCCTCCACTGAACAAAGCTGTGCCGCCTGTTTACTACGGTTGCCAATTTTGAACTGCATTTCGACTACTTACTGATTTGGCCCTACTCTCTGTGTCAGCCTCTCATTCCAGTTGTCCTCCACTGCAATGCCCCCTGGTTATTCCTGTGTTACCAATTTTGAACTGCATTTAGCCCACTTTATTCTTTGGGCCTATATCTGTGTTTCCACTTCATCGTGCCCATTGCCCAGCCAGTGATAGATGAGTCTGCTGGTACATTGACCCATAACGCAACATTCCCCGTGCATGCTACACAACAACATTGTGACCCTGCTGAAAGTCAGGTTGCTCTTCCCGCATACCATACCACCTTACACGGGGACAAAGAGGAAGGTGCAGATGAAAGTGCAGGTTCCTTCATCAGGTGGGGGGAGGAATACTAGTTGGCGACGTCACTGGCACAGGGCCTCTCATAGTACGCAAAAGTGTTGCTGCCGGTGGGAGGCGCCCCCGCCGTGCAAACACACCGCTGTACTTTGAGGGGCCCTGTGCCAGTGCCAATGCCAACAAGTGGGCCCCCCCTGCTTGCTCAGGATCACAGCACTTGCAAAGTTGAAATACTTACCTCTCCCTGCTCCACTGCCGTGACGTGGTCCAGATTTCCTGGGCCCACTAATTACTTGAACCAGCCCTACCCCACACAACTTTAGCCAAATGACCCCCAATTTCAAATGCCTTCCAATTATTATAAGGTAAATTACGCTTGAGAAGCTTCATTAAGAAGAATGGATGGTTTTGACATTAAAATGGGCACTCTAGGTGTTTTCCTGGCCCCCACTCACTGCCGACTATGCTGCCCCATTGACTTGCATTGGGTTTCGTGTTTCGGTCGATCCCGACTTTACGTCATAATCGGCCGATTTCACTCGACCCGACTTTTGAGATAGTCGGGTTTCGCAAAACCCGGCTCGACTCTAAAAAGGTCAAGGTCGCTCAACTCTAGAATCTAGTTTAAAAACATACGGCAAAAGGGCAAGCAGTAGTAACATAGATATTTCATCGTACCTAATATACAAAAAGGAGATGATAGTATAATTCCGACCCTCTATATCCCAAAATATGATGGAAAGCAACACTGCTGTAATCCTATACTGATATAGGCACCATATGATTTTACAGCAAAAAATGCAAAAAAATATAAAACAAGGGATAAATAGATATAGTCGTGAAAAGCCGACAAAAAAGAATTTTGAAAAAAATATTTTTGAAAAAAATGGCTATTTGAAAATGCACCGATAGTATGAAGTGTCAGAGGATCAACTGGTTTCAAATTGAATAAACCTGATCACTCTAAGGAGTGAAACAATGCATAACTAAGCCTATGAAATCTTAAGCCAGCTAGAGTGGTGTGCTAAATATCTATCATAGTTGTTAAAGCCAAAATACCGGTAAACTTACATGATATGTTTAGATGGTGCAAATGCTGCGCCCGTGCCGTTACCCCGACAGCGCCGTTTCGCCTACCAGGCTTCTTCCACATGGGGACCGAATGACATTGAGTGATCAGGTTTGGGATATAGAGGGTCGGAATTATACTATCATCTCCTTTTTGTATATTAGGTACGATGAAGTTACTACTGCTTGCCCTTTTGCCGTATGTTTTTAAACTAGATTCCTTTGTTTTGTTTGAATCTGTTGCCATTTACATGTTGCATAATTTTTGTAATAAATTACGTACATTTTTATTTTTCTTGTGGATTCCTCTTTTTTTCTCCTCGTTTTGATGGAGAAAAGTGTTTATTATATATTGGTGTTGAGGTGTATATGAATTTTGGATTCTAGTTATTGATGCTATGGATATTGTATCATGGGGGTTTTCTCCTTAGTCCGCTCCGAACCCTGGATCACAGACTAAACACGTTGATTATTGATAGGATTTGTACATTGATCCGTGTATGGGTTTCGGATATGGCATACCCTCTTATTCGCATGTGATTTTCTAATGGTTGGTCACTTTATATGGTTTTGTGTGTTTTACGGGAGGCTAGCGTTTGGTGTCCTTATTTTATGTACATGTATGTATGTGTGTTTTAAGTTTTTTTTCAATAAACTTTTGTACATTTTATATTAACTCTGAATGCGCCGGTTTTTCTCCTTATTTAGTTAAACTATTGTTTGGAGTAGTATAGACAGTTGCAAGGACATGGTTCCTGGACACTTCGCAATATGAGTCTGGGTTTATATATATATTGAGATATATATATATATATATATATATATATATATATATATATATATATATATATATATTTTATTTTATTTATTTATTTTTTTTTTAAATCACCTTATGGAGGCAGATGGTGCCTGCGCTTCATCATGATCAAATCTATAATGTGTATTTAGCTATTACTTTTGATGGTATAAATATAAAAAAGAAGAAAAAATATTCTGAAAATGGCCCCGGCCGCGCCTGCGCAGTAGCAGCTGCCAGATCGCCAATAGCTGCTACTGCACAGGCACGGCTGGCGCCATCTTTTCTTTTTCTAGACCTGTGCAGTAGCAGCTATCGGAAACTGTTTTTTCTTTTTCTTTTCTTTTTTTTTAATTTATGTATACCATCAAAAACAAGGTAATATTTTTAAAATATATATATAATATTCATTATGTAAAGTAGGGGGCGGGTCAGTGAGGGATCAGTGTCCTGTCAGAAGCCGTACTCGTGAATACCTAATCAGAGAACCACATGAAGACCCCGCCCAAAGCCCCACCCACAGCCCCGCCCCAGATAAAGATAGCAGTCAATATAATGGCGCCGGCCTAACACTGTAGTTACTGTGCACAATCCTGCTGACAGGTTCACTTTAAAGATCCTAAATGCGGTGAAGTTGCATTTTATCTGATGTTCTGTTGAACAGCGTGAAGGATCACTTTGTTGACCCGATCTTGTTTATGCTCTTGTGGTGGAAAGTGTCCGGTTTACTAATGATTTATGCTAGATCATGGTTTTAGATTCCTCTTACCAACAAGAAATGAAGAAATCTGACGCAAGCAAGGAGGCGTGGATCCAGGAAACTTTTCAACTGAAAAGGAAGAGAGAATATACAATAAATATCAAAAGGACAGACACAGAATGAGAGAAGCTCTGACCTCAAGATGGGACTTTCCTACCATTAATCACTTACATCACGTGAGGATACTTTATAATGTGTTTTACCCCTAATAGTCCCATTAAAAAATGTCTTGTAAATGGAACCAAAAGAACGGAGAGGACAAGAGTCATTCCCACTTGCATAACGTCTCTCTTCAATAGTTAGTTTATGCCTCCAGGTGGATCGACTTTTACCTTCTTTTGATAAAAAATTGTGTCAACTATGTACCATGTTATTTGTAACACCCCAGAGTCCTGGTTGTTACAGCGGCATTGCTTTCCTCACGGGGAGAGTGATGTCACGCTTGGAAGCAAGGGAAGATCTCTTCTATCAGGTAAACACGAATATGCAACATGTTCACACTCCAGGCCTGAAGGGGGAGCTCTGAACCTGCTTATGGGTGGCTCCCCTATATATATATATAAATTTTGGTTTGGAGGGAAAGTTACACAGTCAGTGCCAGAGAGCAGATTGGAGCAGTCTGGGGCAGGAAGACGTGTGAGGGGCCGTGCAGCCAAAGGTGCAGGATACTGACTTACAGAAAGAAAGAACAGTTTAGAGCCCGGTTCGTGATAGAGACCTTATAAAAAGGCTCGAGTCACCTGTCATACGGGTTTGTGTCCCACCTTTATGGAGGACAGAGAGTAGAACTGTGAGGACCTTATCAGAAGCCATAGGCAGTAAGGGACTACAATGCCACCGTGCTAAGAGGAAGGCTTCATCTCCACCTGGTAATGGGGACTCTGGATTCGCTTCCAAACCGGCCGGACCCTGCCTGCCCTGTGATCTGGTGCCCTGGACTGTGGCTGCCTGAAGCCTTCAGTAAACCAGGTAAGGAGACTGCAAACCTGTGTCCTCGTTCTTTACTGCACCATTCACCATCTTCACCTATACACCGGGAGCCCTGGGAATATACGTCACCTGTGGGAAGTTATACCATCTAGCTGCCATAACATCACCCCAGCGGACCCCTTTAGGCAGCGTCGGTCCCCACTGACCGAATACCACAGGTGGCGTCACGAACACTAACTTTATTCAAAAACCCCTTTAAGAACTTTCCCTTTAACATGGGCACCCAAGGCCACAGACTGGTTCACCGCCACTGTGACATACCCCTGTGAGTACCGGATCTGGTGCCGAGTACCCCACAGCCCTGGCGGGCGACTCATTATTTCTATGTACTATTAATAGTTATTTACTTACTGCAGGGGATTTAATTTTGTCTGCTACAGTGGCTTGCAAAAGTACTCACTCCATTGGCATTTTTCATGTTTTACTACTTCACAACCTGGAATTTCACTTTTTCTTGACAGTTTGCACCAGTTCATGTAACGAACATGCCTACAACTGTGAACATTTGCTTTTCTTTTTATTGTGATGCAAACAACAAAATAAGACAAAATAACTGAAAACTTCAGTGTGCGTAACTATTCACCCCTCTAAAGTCAGTACTTTGTAGAGAACCTTTTTTGCAAGAATTACCGCTTCAAGTCGCTTTGGATAAGTCTCTATGACTTTCCACATCTGGCCACTGGGATTTTTGCCCATTCCTCAAGGCAAAACTGCTCCTGCTCCTTCAGGTTAGATGTTACCTCTGGTGAACAGCGATCTTCAATTCTGACCATAAAATCTCCAATGGATTAAGATCTGGGCTTTGACTAGGCCACTCCAAAACATTTACACGTTTTCCCTTACACCACTTAAGTGTTGCTTTAGCAGCATACTTTGGGTAATTGTCTGGTTGGAAGGTGAACCTACGTCCCAGTCTCAAATCACTGACAGACAAACAGGTTTTGCTCAAGAATGTCCCTGTATTTCGGATCATCCATCTTCCCCTGGACTTGGAGCATAATCCCCGTCCCTGCAGCTGAAAAACATTCCCACAGTATGCCACTACCAGCACCATTTTTCACTGTGGGGATGGTGTTCTTGGGGTGATGAGCTGTGCTGGTTTGGAAACCAGACATATAATTTACCTTGGTGACCAAAAAGTTCAATTTTCGTCTCATCTGACCCGAGCACCTTCCTCAATACATTTGGACAGTCTCCTACAGGTCTTTTGGCAAACTCAAAAGTAAAGGCTTTTTTCTGCCCTCCCTTCCATAAAAGCCACCTCTATGGAGTGTACAGCTCATTGTGGTCATATGAACAGATACCCCACTCTCTGTTTAGGAACTCTGCAGCTACTTCTTGGTCACCTTTGGTCTCTCTCCTGCCTCTGTGACTAATGCCCTCCTTGAGTGGGCTGAGAGTTTAGGTGGGCAGCCTCTCTTGGTAGGTTTGTTGTGGTACTGTGTTCTTTCCATTTGATGATGGATTTGATGGTGCTTCGAGGGATCATCAGAGATTATATATATTTATTTTTATTACCCAACCCTGACTTGTACTTCAACAACTTTGTACTAGCTTGTTTGGAGATCACCTTGGTCTTCATGGTGTTGTTTGTAGATCTCCTTGGTTTTCATGGTGTTGTTTGGAGATCACATTGGTCTTCATGGTGTTGTTTTGAGTGTTTGGAGATCTCCTTGGTCTTCATGGTGTTGTTTGTAGATCTCCTTGGTTTTCATGGTGTTGTTTGGAGATCACATTGGTCTTCATGGTGTTGTTTGGAGTGTTTGGAGATCTCCTTGGTCTTCGTGGTGTTGTTTGTAGATCTCCTTGGACTTTGTGGTGTTGTTTGGAGCTCTGCTTTGTCTTCATGGTGTTTGGAGTTCTCCTTTGTCTTTGTGGTGTTGTTTGGTTAGTGGTGCCTACTACTAATGGTGTTGCAGCCTCTGTGGCCTTTCAGTAAAGGTAAAGTGTCTATACTGACAGACATGTGACACTTGTATTACACACAGGGGGGGCGTCCTGTCACTAAGCATGGGACTTATGAAGGGAATTGCTTGCACCAGAAATTTTTAGAGGCTTCATAGCAAAATGGGTGAATACATGTGTACAATTTGCCAATTTTTATTAATTGTATCCCATACATTTAAGCCCATATTTTTCTCACTTCGCCAACTTAGACTGTTTCGTGCTGATGCATCACACACAAATCAGATTACAAGAATATTTAAACACAGGTTGTCATGGGAAAAAATAGGTAAAAAACTAAGGAGATAAATACTTTCACAAACCACTGTAAATGGCCACAGTGTGAATGTGCGCCTACTGATTTCACTTAATAGCATGCACTCTGGCTCATTTCTTTGGTTGTGCCTCCATAGCATGTAAAGCAGTGTGATGGATGACTCTCCAATCCACGCCTTTCTTCTATCGGGTTCACTCAAGAATACTAGTGCATTTATTAAACTCTGTAAAACAATTTATTTGCCAAATCGATAGTTCAGAAAAGCATGATGCTTATGTGGCGCCCAAGGGTCCTGGTCATCACAGTAATGTCGCTTTCCTCACAGGGAGAGTGATGCTACATTTGGAGGCAAGAAAGAATAACTGTAACCAGGTACTACAAACATGCAACACATTCACACTCCAGGCCACCAGGGGGAGCTGTTGATCCTATTTACTAGGTGACTCCCCATATATATATACAGTCATGGCCAAAAGTATTGACACCCCTGCAATTCTGTCAGATAATACTCATTTTCTTCCTGAAAATGATTGCAAACACAGATTCTTTGTTATTATTATCTTCATTTAATTTGTCTTAAATGAAAAAAAAAACACAAAAAGAATTGTCCTAAAGCCAAATTGGATATAATTCCACACCAAAAATAAAAAGGGGTGGACAAAAGTATTGGCACTGTTCAAAAAATCATGTGATGCTTCTCTAATTTGTGTAATTAACAGCACCTGTAACTTATCTGTGGCACCTAACAGGTGTTGGCAATAACTAAATCACACTTGCAGCCAGTTGACATGGATTAAAGTTGACTCAACCGCTGTCCTGTGTCCTTGTGTGGACCACATTGAGCATGGAGACAAGAAAGAAGACCAAAGAACTGTCTGAGGACTTGAGAAACCAAATTGTGAGGAAGCATGAGCAATCTCAAGGCTACAAGTCCATCTCCAAAGACCTGAATGTTCATGTGTCTACCGGGCGCAGTGTCATCAAGAAGTTTAAAGCCCATGGCACTGTGGCTAACCTCCCTAGATGTGGACGGAAAAGAAAAATTGACAAGAGATTTCAACGCAAGATTGTGTGGATGTTGGATAAAGAACCTCGACTAACATCCAAACAAGTTCAAGCTGCCCTGCAGTCCAAGGGTACAACAGTGTCAACCCGTACTATCCGTCGGCGTCTGAATGAAAAGGGACAGTATGTAAGAGACCCAGGAAGACCCCACTTCTTACTCCGAGACATAAAAAAGCCAGGCTGGAGTTTGCCAAAACTTACCTGAAAAAGCCTAAAATGTTTTGGAAGAATGTTCTCTGGTCAGATGAGACAAAAGTAGAGCTTTTTGGGCAAAGGCATGAACATAGAGTTTACAGGAGAAAAAAAGAGGCATTCAAAGAAAAGAACACGGTCCCTACAGTCAAACATAGCGGAGGTTCCCTGATGTTTTGGGGTTGCTTTGCTGCCTCTGGCACTGGACTGCTTGACCGTGTGCATGGCATTATAAAGTCTGAAGACTACCAACAAATTTTGCAGCATAATGTAGCGCCCAGTGTGAGAAAGCTGGGTCTCCCTCAGAGGTCATGGGTCTTCCAGCAGGACAATGACCCAAAACACACTTCAAAAAGCACTAGAAAATGGTTTGAGAGAAAGCACTGGAGACTTCTAAGGTGGCCAGCAATGAGTCCAGACCTGGATCCCATAGAACACCTGTGGAGAGATCTAAAAATGGCAGTTTGCAGAAGGCACCCTTCAAATATCAGTGACCTGGAGCAGTTTGCCAAAGAATAATGGTCTAAAATTCCAGCAGAGCATTGTAAGAAACTCATTGATGGTTACCAGAAGCGGTTGGTCAGTTATTTTGGCTAAAGGTTGTGCAACCAAATATTAGGCTGAGGGTGCCAATACTTTTGTCTGGCCCATTTTTGGAGTTTTGTGTGAATGATCAATGTTTTGCTTTTTGCTTCATTCTCTTCTGTGTTTTTTTCATTTAAGACAAATTAAATGAAGATAATGATACCAAATAATTTGTGTTGGCAATCATTTTCAGGAAGAAAATGAGTATTATCTGGCAGAATTGCAAGGGTGTCAATATTTTTGGCCATGACTGTATATATAACTGGTAGTCTGTAGGGAAAGTGGGAGTGAAAGTTCCAGACAGCAGTCTGAGGAGGACAGAGGGTTCACGGAGCTGTGCAAGCCCTAAGAGCTGCAGCTCCCAAGAAAGAGACATTAAGAAAGCTGGATATGTTGCAGTGAGCGTGCAGGAGAGGAAGTGCAGGAGAGGATACCAGAAGGGGACCAGCCCCGAGCAGGCTGCCTCCTACTGAGGCGCAGAAATGCAGTTTCTGGAACACCGAGGTTGTGAGGACCTCCACGCCTTACATCAGAGACCGGCAGGACAGCTGAACTGCAAGTTCCCTGTCCGCCCCAATACCCAGGAGGCACGGTGACACCCCACAGAGCCGGATCATCTAAGAGACCCTATAAACAGGCTCAAGTCACCAGTCATATGGGTTTTGAGGCTGAGATACCAGCCATAGTGGAGGCTGGATGTGAGAGTGTGGACTTGGAAGCCTCCGTAATCAGAGAAGACGTATCCCCTTACAGTGACCTGAGCGTGCAGCCCCGGTGACCGCACTGACAAGCCAGGACCCCTGAGTGTGACAAAGTAAACTGCTCAGTGTGTGTGTAGCATTGCTGCTGCAGAGAGAGGCTGCCAGCCCAATATACAGAGACTCCCAGCAGAGTGGCTGTTACTTCCTGCTTCCAGCTGCACTGGGAAAAAAGACTGCAAAGACTTAACCCCGGAGTCTCCAGTTCCCAGGAGACAGAGGAGAGACTTCAGGACCTTCAAGCACTGCTGGTGACTGTACCCACATTGGAATAAGGACCCTCCAGTCAGGACCGCCCTGGACTGATAAGTTACAAGAACATTCGTTAACTGTTTCGATTCCGCTTAACTGTTTACTGTTTGCGTTATCTCTATTAACCCCGTTTACTCACTGCGAGGAGAAGCTTACGGCCGGAGTCACACTACAGCGAGATACGGCCGAGTCTCACTGGTTAAAACCAAGCTCTGGCACCGGCACTCCGGAGCAGAGCATGCAGCTCCATGTATTGCTATGCGGCTGCACGCTCCGCTCCGGATTGCCGTGCAAGAGCTGGGTTTTAACCAGTGAGACTCGGCCGTATCTCGCTGTGTGTGATCCTGGCCTACTCCTGCTAATAAATTCCCCTCAACAGTTGGTCTGTCTGTTCCGTGGTGACATACTCAACCCTGCACCCTATTACACTTGGCATAGTCGGCAGGATGTCACACGGTAGCGAGGAAAGGGCAGACCAAGCAGTTGGGGGAGGCTCCAGGTCTAGCATCTCCCTGGGAGCCATGTTAGTTAACCTGCCAAAATTCCCGGGGAGCGATGTCATGTTGTGGAGTTGGACGGAGCGCATCCGAGGGATGATGCGGATGCATCCTATGATGCCAGCTCTGCAGGCGGAAATAGCTGTAATGGCCCTAGAGGGGGATGCACAGGACTCTGTTATGCTCAGACCCCCCCCCCCCCCAGGCAAGAGATACCCTGGACAAAGTATTACGTATACTTGAGGAGACGCATGGGGATCCCACTGATGACGTAGGGGAGCTGCGCATGCGACTGTTCCGCCGGGTACAAAGAGAGGGGGAGACCGTGACACAATATATGAATGCCCTGCAGGAGCTTCATACTGCCATCATACGGAAGGATGGCGTAGGTGTGGGGGCAATTGACGTTGTGCTGCGAGGCCAACTGGTGACAGGCTTGCGAGATGTGTTGATGAAACAGGCCCTGCGAGAGCGCATGTGCGTGAAGCCAGATATGGCTTTCTCTGAGGTCAGGAGTGAGGCACGCATGCGCGAGCAAGAGCAAGGGGTGGTGGTGCCAGTGGGAAAGGTATGGAGAGGGGAGGTAACAGCCCCTCAATAAGTAGAAGACTTGAAGAAGGAGGTTAAGCGGTTCCGTGAGGAAGTGGTTGAATATAAGAAGACCCCTGCTGCAGAGTACAGCCCTCCGGTGCAAGAAAGAGAGACCACCCCCCAAAGTGAGACTAGTGCCGCTCGGCGAAGAAGACTGCCTACATGCTACAATTGCGGGGCACCCAGTCAGAATGAAGAGGAGATGACATGGACCCGGGATTCCCAGTTTAAGATAAGAAGAATCTGGGAAGAGATTGAGAGTCTGGGGAAAGCCTTTACTGCCGTTTTGGGGACCAGCGGCATACCCTGAGGTAACATGTGGAAGCCGCCAGAAAGAGATAGTGGAGAGGTGCGTAGCATGAAGAAGGCTTCAGTGGTGGCCCCAGAGTGTAACTCCGTATCCTGGGGTGAAGAGCAACCGCAGATGTGAGATGTCACCCGCCAAGGTCGACGATCCAGACTGAAGCGCCCTCCAGACAGACGCAGACGTGAGTGCTAATCGTGCAGAAGGGTGGGACACATGTCCAGAAATTGCCCTACCCGAGAAGAGCGGTGGCAGAGATCCGCTCACCCCTCTGAGGGTCCTGATAACTGAAGGGAACGTCGCCCCTGGAGAGAGTGGTACGGCAGAAAGAGAAGAGCCTCACCTAGAGCAAGACAGTACCACAATGTCGGATGCTCCGGAGAAGGGGAGAAAATGCCAAGTGTTCCTGCAACGCTCGTTTTCAAGGTCCTAGTCGATGAGAAGGAGGAACCACTGATGTCGTCCCCTGAGGTGAAGAGTTTGCTGGCTGTCATCTCACAAGGTCCTGATCGGACAGAGGAAATGGCACAGCTTTGTGAGACAGGGCGTGTGGCTGAGAAGCCCTGGGAAGTGATGCCCGCAGAACCAGGCGCAGCTGGTGTGTGCTGTGTACACTCTGATGCTACTAGTGTGGACAGATTTGCATCTGCAGCATCGCTGGGACACTGAGGCTGGCTGAGTCCAGGGAGTCCATCAGCCACAGATCAGTGATATTAGGTTGCACAGATGCGCTACAAGGTTTTTTAATAAAATATAAATATAGTTTAGCATATTCCAGTAAGTACAATACAGAGAGTGGAGAGGAGGGGGATGCAGCTGCAGTTCTGTATCAGTGTTGTGCTTTACTACGATGGGAGAGAAGAAGGAACAAGTAGAGGAAACACCTGACTGGTTAGAGCCCTGAGGAGGAGGAGACTGCACCCTTAGAAAGCATGGATACAATGACATAATAAAGTGTGGGAGATGTCATGGTCTCCAGTTCTTGTTATATTACAAGGTGGGCTGTTTGGGGAGGCTTATCTGTGGGACCCCGCTACCCTTCAGTACATGGACTGCAGCATTTTTATATATTGAGCCCCCTTAACCTTTTCTCCTGTGCAGGGTTTACCTGGTGGGATGTAATGCTGCTGGGCTCTAGTGTGACACCATGCAGGACATGATGAGGTTAGTGACCCCTAAATGGAAGACTGCAATGTAAAACTAAGGAGGTAATGGTGCAACACTCACCGTACCAGAGGATAAGCCGATAGATACTCATTGTGATGGCAGCCATCAAAGGATCCAGCAGGAAGCAAGCAGCCACAAATCCTGTGAGGAGGGACAGCGTTATCCGCACCATTACTGACACCACTTTCCTATCACTCATTATAAAGTTGAGCCAGAAGTGGATGCCTCCAATAGCAAGTAAAAATGTTCTTTTTCATTTGTTTCCAATCACTTGTTAACCAATTACTGGAGATAAGTGAATCAATTTGCAGGGCCCTGAGACATTGGTCCTTTAGTTGGAGTCTGCCGGATGTGAGCTCTATGAATTGCCTCCTGCTTGATGCTGGTACCTTTCCTTAGGCCTGAAAGGACGTTACATCCATGGTGTCAAAATACAAATCAGAAGGAGTGTCGGGGACTCCAGGAGGTTGGAGACAGTTTACAGGACTCCCATGCAGTCGCCATAGATCATCGATGAGGTTGCTGGACAAGGGACCAAGGACTGGACTTACAAAGCGATTAGTTCATTATACTACTTATTTCCCATGCATGCAGATCTCATACTCCCAAGTCCCCAGCAATTACTTTATATTACCTTCATAACAATTCACTTTAGTAGAGATGAGAAAATTCTAGTATAACTGAATTCTACCAGAAAATTTGCATGCACCAAAGTATGCATTTGTTGTAATTTGCTTCTGTGCAGAATCAGCAGAATGGCTGCCATTTTTCTGAACCATAGAAGGTCACCAAAAGGTTAAAAGGTAGAAAATAAAAGAAATCCTTAAACTCACCTTACCATTCTCCTGTATGGTCCCATCGCTCCTCAATGTCACCTGTGTCTGATCCTCGTCGCATCCTCTCATCATCATCATGAGCATTAAATCTCTTTAAGTGAGCTGGGGATTCTTACCTTGATCAGGCCTGGAACGGTGTAAGAAACCTGAAGATTTCAGCGTGAGTGGTAGCAATCTAAAGATGCCACAAGGACTGGATGGATGGTGATGAAGACTGGAAGGGTCAGAAAGCCAGGAGGTGAGAGAAGTGGAGGGGTCGGAGAGGTGAGAGGTGAAGAGTGGCGGAGTCGGAGAGGTGAGCAGTGAGGAGTGGCAGGGTTGGAGAGGTGAGCGGTGAGGAGTGGTGGGGTCAGAGAGGTGAGCAATGAGGAGTGGTGGGGTCGGAGAGGTGAGCGGTGAGGAGTGGTGGGGTCAGAGAGGTGAGGAGCGGTGGGGTCGGAGAGGTGAGCATTGAGGAGTGGCAGGGTTGGAGAGGTGAGTGGTGAGGAGTGGTGGGGTTGGAGAGGTGAGCGGTGAGGAGTGGTGGGGTCGGAGAGGTGAGCGGTGAGGAGTGGTGGGGTCGGAGAAGTGAGGAGTGGTGGGGTCAGAAAGGTGAGGAGTGGTGGGGTCGGAGAAGTGAGCGGTGAGGAGTGGTGGGGTCAGAGAGGTGAGGAGTGGTGGGGTCGGAGAGGTGAGCGGTGAGGAGTGGTGGGGTCAGAGAGGTGAGCGGTGAGGAGTGGTGGGGTTGGAGAAGTGAGCGGTGAGGAGTGGTGGGGTCGGAGAGGTGAGCGGTGAGGAGTGGTGGGGTCGGAGAAGTGAGCGGTGAGGAGTGGTGGGGTCGGAGAGGTGAGCGGTGAGAAGTTACGGGGTCGCAGGAGTTAGCGGTGAGGAGTGGTGGGGTCGGAGAAGTGAGCGGTGAGGAGTGGTGGGGTCGGAGAGGTTGAGCGGTGAGGAGTGGTGGGGTTGGAGAGGTGAGCGGTGAGGAGTGGTGGGGTAAGAGAGGTGAGCGGTGAGGAGTGGTGGGGTCGGAGAAGTGAGTGGTGAGGAGTGGTGGGGTCAGAGAGGTGAGGAGTGGTTGGGTCGGAGAAGTGAGCGGTGAGGAGTGGTGGGGTAAGAGAGGTGAGCGGTGAGGAGTGGTGGGGTCGGAGAATTGAGTGGTGAGGAGTGGTGGGGTCAGAGAGGTGAGGAGTGGTTGGGTCGGAGAAGTGAGCGGTGAGGAGTGATGGGGTCAGAGAGGTGAGCGGTGAGAAGTGACAGGGTCGCAGGAGTGAGCGGTGAGGAGTGGTGGGGTCGGAGAAGTGAGCGGTGAGGAGTGGTGGGGTCGGAGAGGTTGAGCGGTCAGGAGTGGTGGGGTCGGAGAGGTGAGCGGTGAGGAGTGGTGGGGTAAGAGAGGTGAGCGGTGAGGAGTGGTGGGGTCAGAGAAGTGAGTGGTGAGGAGTCGTGGGGTCAGAGAGGTGAGCTGTGAGGAGTGGTGGGGTAAGAGAGGTGAGCGGTGAGGAGTGGTGGGATCGGAGAAGTGAGTGGTGAGGAGTGGTGGGGTCAGAGAGGTGAGGAGTGGTTGGGTCGGAGAAGTGAGCGGTGAGGAGTGGTGGGGTCAGAGAGGTGAGTGGTGAGGAGTGGTGGGGTCGGAGAAGTGAGCGGTGAGGAGTGGTGGGGTCGGAGAGGTGAGCGATGAGGAGTGGTGGGGTTGGAGAAGTGAGCGGTGAGGATAGAATACCCAGATAGATTAGCGAAATTAGGATTATTTAGTCTAGAAAAAAGACGACTGAGGGGCGATCTAATAACCATGTATAAGTATATAAGGGGACAATACAAATATCTCGCTGAGGATCTGTTTATACCAAGGAAGGTGACGGGCACAAGGGGGCATTCTTTGCGTCTGGAGGAGAGAAGGTTTTTCCACCAACATAGAAGAGGATTCTTTACTGTTAGGGCAGTGAGAATATGGAATTGCTTGCCTGAGGAGGTGGTGATGGCGAACTCAGTCGAGGGGTTCAAGAGAGGCCTGGATGTCTTCCTGGAGCAGAACAATATTGTATCATACAATTATTAGGTTCTGTAGAAGGACGTAGATCTGGGTATTTATTATGATGGAATATAGGCTGAACTGGATGGACAAATGTCTTTTTTCGGCCTTACTAACTATGTTACTATGTTACTATGAGTGGTGGGGTCAGAGAGGTGAGGAGTGGTGGGGTCGGAGAAGTGAGCGGTGAGGAGTGGTGGGGTCGGAGAGGTGAGCGGTGAGGAGTGGTGGGGTCGGAGAAGTGAGCGGTGAGGAGTGGTGGGGTCAGAGAGGTGAGGAGTGGTGGGGTCGGAGAGGTGAGCGATGAGGAGTGGTGGGGTCAGAGAGGTGAGCAGTGAGGAGTGGTGGGGTTGGAGAAGTGAGCGGTGAGGAGTGGTGGGGTCGGAGAAGTGAGCGGTGAGGAGTGGTGGGGTCGGAGAGGTGAGGAGTGGTTGGGTCGGAGAAGTGAGTGGTGAGGAGTGGTGGGGTCAGAGAGGTGAGCGGTGAGGAGTGGCGAGGTCGGGGAGGTGAGGAGTGGCGGGGGTCGGAGAGGTGAGGAGTAGCGGGGGTCGGAGAGGTAAGCGGTGAGGAGTGGCGGGGTCAGAGAGGTGGGGAGTGGCGGGGTAGGAAAGGTAAGGAGTGGCGGAGGTCGGAGAGGTGAGCAGTGGCGGAGGTTGGAGAGGTGATCGGTGAGGAGTGGAGGGGTCAGAGAGGTGAGGAGTGGCGGGAGTCAGAGAGGTGAGGAGTGGTGGGGTCAGAGAGGTAAGGAGTGGCGGGGGTCGGAGAGGTGAGGAGTAGCGGGGGTCGGAGAGGTGAGGAGTGGCGGGGGTCGGAGAGGTGAGCGATGAGGAGTGGCGGGGTCGGAGAGATGAGCGATGAGGGGTGGCGGGGTCGGAGAGGTGAGCGATGAGGGGTGGCGGGGTCAGAGAGGTGAGGAGTGGCGGGGGTCGGAGAGGTGAGCGATGAGGAGTGGCGGGGTCGGAGAGGTGAGCGATGAGGGGTGGCGGGGTCAGAGAGGTGAGGAGTGGCGGGGGTCGGAGAGGTGAGCGATGAGGAGTGGCGGGGTCGGAGAGGTGAGCGATGAGGGGTGGCGGGGTCGGAGAGGTGAGCGATGAGGGGTGGCGGGGTCGGAGAGGTGAGCGATGAGGGGTGGCGGGGTCGGAGAGGTGAGCGATGAGGGGTGGCGGGGTCGGAGAGGTGAGCAGTGGGTAGAAGGATTCTTTTATTATTATTAACATATGACATTTATTACCCTCTGGGGTCTGGAGAGATACAGATAATAAGGCTGCCGTCACACTATCAGTATTCGGTCAGTATTTTACATCAGTATTTGTAGCCAAAACCAGGAGTGGGTGATAAATGCAGAAGTGGTGCATATGTTTCTATTATACTTTTCCTCTAATTGTTCCACTCCTGATTTTGGCTACAAATACTGAGGTAAAATACTGACCACATACTGCTAGTGTGACGGCAGCCTAAGGGACATTACATTTGTGGAGAATAATTACTTTTGTGCATTAAATTTCCTGGTAAAAACGCACCAAGAGTTTTGTAGTTTGCATGATCTGCTCCTCTCTACATTGTGGTCCTGGGTGGCACTGAATGCAGGGAACGCCAGTGATCCCCCCAGTTCCTAGATTCTGGCGTCATCTTCTGTAGATCGCTCGCCATCATCTTCTAATAAACATTTCTACAACTTTATCAGATATTTTGACCCCAGTCCAACAGTTTGGGATATTGTAAAATATCTGTACAATTCACAGATGCTGGAGAATTTGGCAACTTTGCTTTTATGCCAGTTGTGTTAGCTCCACCTGCATTTTGATAATTGGGCGGAGCTGTTTGGGGGCATGGCACATAGTTGAAAGAGGCGCCAAATTTATTAAGAGCCGCACACCGATTAGTCCAGAAGACCCACGTAAGGAATGGCGCACAATGCCGTCCTGATTCATCACAGCCTTTGTGTTTTCATGTTAAGGCCGGTCTGCCCTCAGAGCATTCTCTATATCTTGATGTGGATTTGCTGTTACAATGTGTCACATTAGTACGGCTGCTGGGACTAGTTCCACTCTCTCCTAGACTTTATTTACACCGATACATTGTAACAACCCATCAGCTATGTGCTGGAGACATTATGGTATACCAGGCTACACTGATACACTGGGGCGACACATCAGCTGTGACGTGATGCACGTTTCAGGATATTTGTATAAATTGAACAATTTAACAAAACTTTATAGTTCTCAAATGGGAAACCCACCACAAACATTGTCCTCGTGATGTGGTGACAAGTTGTTCAGCGGTGGCACCGGTGCGACATATCCTGAAATCACAGAGAGAAACAGGAGAAGTGTGAATATAAACACCCGGTACAATGATATGCTATATGAGAACTCGCTCGGCTATAACATGATCATCCTCAGAGATGGAAAGAGACCAAGGGCACAATGGAAACCATCACCACGTAGGTTAGAACACTTCACAGCTGAGATTGGAGGTTGGAAGATGTCGACCAACAAGATCAAGACTAGGGGTCCTGTTAAACCCATCTCATTTCTTGGCACTATCCAGATTGAAAACTGTTTATCCCCAGGCATGGATTACAGCTTGGGACAGAACGACGGACAGGTGAGGGGTATATAAAAATAAAGATTATTATTATTATCATAGTTGTTTTTTATTTTTGTTTTATTACAGGAGACGAGGGCTTCAGTGGAATTAGGCGTTACATGAGTATAACTGTGTTTGTTACTTTTAAATAAAACACTTACTTTTTTACTTCAAATAAAGGACTTTATTCTGGTTGTGTGTTTATTTACCATATAACTATAGGATTATTAATGGAGAGGTGTCTTATAGATGACTCTCCATTACTAAGCCGTGGGCTTGATGTCACCTAACAATACAAAGGTGACATCAACCCCACAAATATGAAACCCACTTGCCACCAATACAAGACAAGTGGTAACAGTCGGGCAAAGTCTCAGAATTGGCACATCTAATAAATGCGCCTTTTCTGGGTGGCTGCTGCTATTGTTAGGCTGGGTGGGGCAATATCCATGGCCCCTTACCTGCCTGAGAATACAAGACCCCAACTGCCTGCTTTAGCAAGGCTGGTTGTCAAAATTGGGGTGACCCCATGCCATTTTTTTAAAATTACTTAAATAATTAAAAAATATGGCATGGGGACCCCTCTATTCTTGATAACCAGAGGAGACTTTGCTGAAGCTGACAGCTGAGGGTTGCAGCCTGCAACCATCAGTTGTGTCTGGCTGTCTATCAAAAAAAAAACAAAAAAAAGGGGAACCCATGACGTTTTTTTAAATGTATTTATTTGTAGCGCAGGCAGTGGCTGATTAATACTCATCAGCCGTGCCTGATGTCGTTGTTATCAACAGACTACAACTCTCAACATTGTTCCCTGCTAGCTCTGATTGCAGCAAGAGCAGGGGAGAATGAGGAGAGCGGCCTTTCGCACCCCGCATCAGGGAACAGCGCAAACAGTACCGCTGATTCCCAGTTGCCGGTACGTGTCAGTGTGCGGGACGTTTTGCAGTCCATGCTGCAGTCAAAAAATGAAAATACATCAGATAGCAGTCCAAGCTGCTAGTCAAAAAATGAAAATACATCAGATAGGGATTATATACATTAGATAGGACTGCTCTAATATGGGTATACCTTGACGATTGGTGGAGCAGCTTAATATACATTTTTTTGCAAAAAAACGTATTAACTAAATACCCTGTTTTTTTTTTTCATTTTTTGACTAGCACTTGCTTATTTACTGTGACTTTTTTACAACAGAGTATTTTTTGACCTCGCTGTGCTCTTTTTGTGTCTTCAGGTTTCTTGATGGTGTGAACGGGTTCCTACAGACTTGTTCACTGTGCAAGTAGTTCACGTGTTTTAGGTTCTATGATTGTTTTCTTGTTTTTACAAAACTGGGAGTCCACCACTCCTCTGTGGGCCATTTGCTCTGAAGCTGCTTCATCTAGTATGTCCTCATGGATATTTTCTCTCTGAATCCTGCTTATACAGGTACTTTACAGATGATCAGGTTTTTAAATACATCAGATAGGGATTATGTACATTAGATAGGACTGCTCTATTATGGGTATACCTTGACGATTGGTGGAGCAGCTTAACATACTTTTTTTTGCAAAAAAACGTATTAACTAAATACCCTGTTTTTTTTTTTTCATTTTTTTGACTAGCACTTGCTTATTTACTGTGACTTTTTTACAACAGAGTATTTTTTGACCTCGCTGTGCTCTTTTTGTGTCTTCAGAATTCTACTATCTGACTGGTAAGAAAAACAAAAAAACTTCAAAACAGACATGTTGTTGACTATAAAATAAAAAAAGCTATGGCTTTAGGAAAAACGGGACAAAAAAAATAATTTGCAATGGCAAAGTTGGGTGCGGCAGTAAGAGGTTCATGGGGATTACAAAATTTGCCTGAGTGTTGGATATATTATAAAATGTAGAAATGGATTCCCTACAGGGTGCATGATCCTCAAATAATGACCTCACGTCCACCACTTATAATGGCCTCGGTGAAGTTGTGTGTGGAGACAATGGCCACGAGGAGCAGGTGAATGGATCATTTATCTTTGGCATAAAGCACAATTTGTAAGATATACCATAAAAATCTGAAAGAATTATAATTCTTCATGAATAATGCAAGACATGTCTTATTAAGGCCACTGCGGTCACGGACTCACCTGTCACTGAGATATTGAAGTTCTCCACCTGAAGTTGGATCCTTGTCTTCTTATCATATGTGGTGATAAATGTGTAGACATTACTGTCCTCCTCCGTCAAGTTCTTCAGTATAAAGGTGCAGTTCCCCTGGTCAAACTGAAGCCGTTTGGAGAACTTGAGACGTGGCATTAAATAGTGATCGCTATATGATCCGATCAGGTGATCGGTGACGTGAAGTTCGTAGTGATTGGAAGGATCAAAACTGCAATTAGTCGGTAACTTTAGAGAAGATCCGGACGACACCGACAAGGACGTCATCTTCATGTCCCCGATAGTGGCTGGAGAAGGAAAGACAAAAATAACTGGAAGTCACCAATATAAAACATAATGTAGAAAAATCCAAATTTATCACTCTGTATGGGTGAATTTGCATCACTGTTATATTGTCAGGAGCCATAGAACGATGTGGTCAGAGGGTCTTAAGAAGTCTGAACAAGTATAACCTGGTGGCTCAGTGATTAGCACAGCAGCCTTGCAACGCTGGGGTCCGGGGTTCAAATCCCACCAAGGACAACATCTGCAAGGAGTTTGTATGTTCTCCCCGTCTTTGTGTGGCTTTCCTCCCACATTCCAAAGACATACTAATAGGGAACTTAGATTGTGAACCTCATCGGGGAGAGCGATGATAGTGTATGTGGATCGCCCCTACGATGGGCCGATGGGGTATTCGGCACCGGGTCCTTCGGTTCGGGGGATGTCACGGTGGCTGACCCGGTCCGTGGCCCTCAGTGGTGTCCAGTAAAAGAGTTTATATATGGGCAGGGTGCAGTCTTTTACCTTGTTTACTGAAGGCTTCAGATGGTATCCTCAGCCCGGAGCGCCAGATGACAGGGCAGGCAGAGTCCGGTCGGTCTGAAGGCAATTCCAGAGTCCCCTTGTCCAGGTGGAAATCAGTAGCCTTCCTCTAGCGCCTGTGTGTTGTAGTTCCTCCCTGCTGAGCTTCTCGGTAAGGTCCTCACAACTATTGGAGATGGAATGTCTCTTTCTCTCTGTCCCCCAGATGGTATGGATAGGACAAACCCGTATGGCTGGTGACTTGAGACTTGGGTTATGGACTCTAGCACGCCCCGGCCTCTGAGCGGTGTCACCGTGCCTCCTGGGTATACAAGGGTGGACAGGCAACTTGGAATCACCTGCCCTGCCAGTCTCTGAAGCAAGGCGTAGAGCACTTACTTCCACGGTGCGCTGGCTACCGGATTCTGCGCCTCAGAGGGAAGCAGCGTGCTCCTGGCTGAACTCCCTGTGATATTCTTCTCCTGTGCTCTGCTTTCCTGCACACTCTCTGCAATATATTCACTTTAGTGTCTTCTTCCAGGAGCTGCAGCCTTCAGGCTCCAGGACTCCTTCCTCTCCCTCTATCCTCCTGAAAGGAACTGAACTCTGAACCCCTTTTCCCTCCAGATCAGGATGTTAAATAGGGGCGTTCACCCTAAACAGGCTTAGAGCTCCCCCTTCTGGTCTGGAGTGTGAACATGTTGCATGTGTGTGATACCTGAATGTGGTTGTCTTTCATTGCCTTCGGACATGACATCACTTTTCCCCCTGAAAGGATAATGACATCACTGCGATGACCAGGACACTGGGGCGCCGCATATGCAAACTGTAAAGCGCTGCGGAATATGTTAGCGCTATATAAAAATAAAGATTATTATTTATTAAATGTCAGACACGTAGGAATTATGCTAGTAGAAGAGAATCTTTGAGGAAAGATTTTCACCAAGGATTCTTGTTCATTGAGACTCTGAGAAAATCACTCGATCATAGTGTGGGTTTGGCCATGAGGTCGGCGATCTTCGCGCCAAAGTCGCGTTTCATATGACGCTTTCAGCGCCATTTCTCAGCCAATGAAGGTGGACGCAGAGTGTGGGCAGCGTGATGACATAGGTCTCGGTCTCCACCATCTTAGAGAAGGGCATGACAGTGATTGGCTTGCTTTCTGTGGCGTCACAGGGGCTGTAAAGGGGCGTGCATGCCGACCGCCATCTTACTGCTGCTGATCTGAGCATAGGGAGAGGTTGCCGCAGCTTCATCAGAAGAAGGGATATAGTTAGGGAGGGAAGATTAACCCCCAAACTGCTTGTGCTGTAGCGATTTCCACTGTCCAACACCACCTTTTTCTTTGCAGGGACAGTGGAGTTTATATTTTTATGCATCAGCTCTGTAGCTTATTAGGCTGCCTTATAAGCCTCCCCGATAGCTGCATTGCTGTTTGTACGCCGCTGTGCAAACCAACTGCTTTTTTTAAAGCAAAAATCCTGTTGCTCCTTTCTGCACAGTTATCTTGTTAATTTGTCCACACTTTTGTGTGCAGCAGTCCTTTTTATTGCTGCCATACTTGTCCTGAGATTATTGTAGGGAGATTGAAATTGTACTAGAGTCCTTGTATTTTTTTCATAAATCTTCCAGCCACTTTCAGCCACTTACATTGTGTTTTTTGCACAGGGCCTGATTTTTTGTTCAGTCTCCCCACAAAAAAAGGGAGATTTAAAATCTCATCACATTTATATACACCTTCTACCTTGTTTTACAGTACCATATAACGGTTGTAATTTTGGTTAGATTTTCCAAAAAATGAGGAAGTCAGGTGGAAGAGGCCGTGGGCGGTGGTTGTGAGCTGGTACTGATGGTGGTGGTGGAGCATCTGGTGGTAGTGGCAAAAGCACAATAGCACCTAAGGCTGAAGGTGTTGAGCCAGCGTCATCGTCTGACTACACAAGGCCTCGAAGGCTCCCTTATCTGGGAGTAGGAAAACCGCTTTTAAAGCCAGAGCAGCATGAAAAAGTGTTGGCTTTCCTTGCTGACTCAACCTCTAGCTGAAGGATGCGTCAGGCGACACTACGCTTTATTCCATGGAGCTCTTTACACATACCGTGCCTGGGTTGGAGAGGGAAATTGTTAACAGCCCATTACAAGATGAATCGGACATGGAGTGCACAGATGCACAGCCACAGCCAGATTAGGCTACGTTCACATTTGCATTGCGTCGGGCGCAACCGCGGCGACGCATGCGTCATACGCCCCTATATTTAACATGGGGGGCGCATGGACATGCGTTGTGCTGCATTTTGCGACGCAAGCGTTTTTTTTGCCGCAAGCGTGGGGCGCAGAGGACGCAGCAAGTTGCATTTTTTTTGCGTCCAAAAATCGGCAAAAAAGGACGCTTGCGTCGCAAAACGCTGCGTTTTAGCGTGCATTTTGGTGCGTTTTGCTTTGCGTTGTGCGTTGCGTCTCGGACGCAACATCGCACAACGCAAATGTGAACGTAGTCTTACTATGCTGTTCCATTGACTCAGATCACCACATTGCCCTCGCAGTGTACTGATCCAGAATCTGACCCTGATGAGACTATGGTGCCCTGTCCCGAATGCTATAGCACCTTACACAGTGACACAGAGGACATGACATTGAAGAGGAGGTTATAGATGACCCAGTTGTTGACCCAGATTGACAGCCATTGGGGGAACAGGGTGCCGCTGCCAGTAGCTCGGAAGCGGAGGAGGATGATCCGCAGCAGCCATCTACATCGCAACAGCTGTCATCTGGCAGGCCCGTATCAGGCCAAAAACGTTTGTCAAAAACAAAAACAGTTTTAGGACAGCGTGGCCATCCGGTGAAAGTAGCACAGCGTGCAAAGCCTGAAAAGGTATTCCATAGTAGGAAGAGTGCAGTGTGGCAATTTTTTAACTGAGATCCGAATGATCAGTCAAAAGTTATCTGTAAGAAATGCTCAAAGACATTTAGCAGAGGGAAGAATCTTCAAAATTTAAATACAACGAGCATGCGTAGACATTTAACCAGCATGCACTTGCAAGCGTGGACTAACTACCAAACGTCCCATACCGTTGGTGCACCTGCTCAGAATGAAGGTAGTCAGCAACGCTACATTACTTCCCTCACTGTAAGGCCACCGGTTAGGACACCACCAGCAGCAAATGTGGAGGTATCGTCGCAAGGCCAAAGCAGTGAGGGAACCACAAGGTTATTGGTAGGAAACACTGTATGTAGGCCAACATCAAGAATACCATCACCAACCCTCTCTCAATTTGCCATGTCCACCACCACCACCACCGCTAGTTCCACCATATGCAGCTCTCCAGTCCAGCTCACCCTACAAGAGACTCTCTTCTTCTTCGTGAGAAAAGCCATCCCAGCCATCCACCAGCATGTCAAAGACCGCATTGTCCATGCACTGAGGCAATCAGTCAGTAGAAAGGTGCACCTCACAACAGATGCATGGACCAGTAGGCATGGCCAGGGACGTTACGTGTCCATCACGGCGCACTGGGTTAATGTGGTGGATGCAGGGTCCACAGGGGACAGCCATAGTGGGACAGTTCTGCCTAGCCCATGGTCTAGGAAACAGTTGGCTGTAGGCGTTCACCACCCCTTCTCCTCCTCCTCCAGAAGCGAAAGCTCGTCCACAGAGCGCAGTCACATGACTACTCCATCCGCAGCTGCCAGTGTTGCACACAAGGTGTCCCATTATCGAACAGCTAGTGGTAAGCGTCAGCAGGCTGTGTTAGAAATGAAGTGTTTGGAAGACAACAGACACACCGCGGAAGTACTGGCCGAGTACTTGCAGCAACAAACTCAGTCATGGCTGGGCACTGTACATCTTGAGGCAGGCAAGGTAGTCAGTGATAACGGAAGGAATTTTATGGCTGCAATAGCCCTTTCAGAACTTAAACACATTCCTTGCCTGGCTCACACCTTGAACCTGGTGGTGCAGTGCTTCCTGAAAAATTATCCGGAGTTACCAGCCCTGCTCCTGAAGGTGCACAGACTTTTCTCGCACATCTGCAGGACGCCCATACACTCCAGCCGTATGCTGATCCATCAGTGATCGCTGAATCTTCCCCAGCATCGCCTAATCATCGACGTTGCAACAAGGTGGAACTTCACACTGCACATGCTTCAGAGACTGTGCGAACAGAGGCGTGCTGTCATGTATTTGTGGGAGGATACACATACACGGGCAGGCAGTTGGATGGCAGACATGGAGTTGTCTGGTGTGCAGTGGTCGAAGCTCCAAGACCTCTGTCAAGTCCTTCAGTGTTTTGAGGAATGCACACGGCTGGTAAGTGCAGACGACGCCATCATAAGCATGAGCATCCCACTAATGCGTCTGCTGATGCAAAGTTTGACACACATTAAGGAGCTGGTATCTGCAGCCGAGGAAGAGGGAAGCCTTGATGACAGTCAGCCATTGTCTGCTCAGGGAACTCTCCTGGACGAGGTGGCGGATGAAGACGAGGAGGAGGAGGATGATGGGGATGAATATTTATGGGAGGAGGATGCTTCACAGGGGGCAATAGAAACTGGTGGCGTTCCAAGGTCAGGTACAGGGTTTTTGCGGGACACAAGTGATGTTGATGTGCAAGAAAGTGCTCCTCAACCCATCACAAGCAGTGAATTGACACCTGGCACATTGGCCCACATGGCTGAGTATGCCTTGCGTATCCTAAAAAGGGACCCCCGCATTAACAAAATGATGACCGATGACTAGGGTTGAGCGAAACGGGTCGGCCATTTTCAGAAGTCGCCGACTTTTGTCAAAGTCGGGTTTCATGAAACCCGACCCCTGTGTGGGGTCGGCCATCAGGTCGGCGATTTTCTGAATCTGGTATCGGAATTCCGATACCGAGTTCCGATATGTTTGCAATATCGGAAATCGGTATCGGAATCCATAATTAAGTGTAAAATAAAGAATTAAAATAAAAAATATTGCTATACTTACCCTCTGACGCGCCCTGGTACTAACCGGCAGCCTTCCTTCCTTAGAATCAGCGCGTGAAGGACCTTAGATGACGTCGCGGCTTGTGATTGGTCGCGCGACCGCCCATGTGACTGCTCACGCGACCAATCACAAGCCGCGACGTCATCTAAGGTCCTTCACGCGCTGATTCTAAGGAAGGAAGGCTGCCGGTTAGTACCAGGGCGCGTCAGAGGGTAAGTATAGCAATATTTTTTATTTTAATTCTTTATTTTACACTTAATAATGAATCCCGGGGCCTGAAGGAGAGTTTCCTCTCCTTCAGACGCTGGGAACCATAGTATCCCATTGCACTGCATTGGGTTTCGTGTTTCGGCCGACCCGACTTTTCTATAGGATCGGCCGATTTCACTCGACCCGACTTTTGAGAAAGTCAGGTTTCGTGAAACCCGACCCGATCCTATAAAAGTAAAAGTCGCTCAACCCTACCGATGACGATTACTGGTTGGCCGGCCTTCTGGATCCACGATATTAAGGAAAATTACCAAACATCATGCCACATGAGAACCTTGAGCAAATATTGGACACCAAACAAGCAACTCTTGTAGATCGTTTGATTCAGGTATTCCCAGCACACAGCGGCGGTGATGGTTCTCACACGAGCTGTAGGGGGGCAACAAAATCTTCTAAAAAGTCGGGTATCGTCTTATACGCCAGGTGTCGTCTTATAGGGCAGATGCGGAGTAATCTGCGGTCGCCGCATATTGTGGGGAGAGCAGTCCCAATGACGAGGTGAGGGGGCGCCTCACCGGGAAGGTGTAAGTGAAGCAGAGGCAGAGAAGGAGATAATAGGATACGAGGGCGAGCCAGATGAGTGAAAGAGGAATGGTTTTCTAGGCACAGCATCGCGCTCTCTCTTTTTTGCATACCCCTGGCATCCCAGACGCTGACAGTTTGCTTCACTTACACCTTCCTGGTGAGGCGCTCCCTCACCTCGTCATCGGGACCACTCCTCCCCACTATATACGTCGACCGCAGATTGCTTCGCACCCACCCTATAAGACTACACCCGGCATATAAGACAACCCCCGACTTTTGAGAAGATTTTATATTTTAACTGGAAAAGTTGGGGGTCGTCTTATACGCCCAGTCGTCTTATACGCCGGAAAATACGGTACTTTTCCTACCTTATCGATGTTCTCCCTCACAGGTCATTCCCCTTTGATTACTGGGCATCTAAAATAGACACCTGGCCAGAATTGGCAGAATATGCATTGCAGGAGCTTGCTTGCCCAGCAGCTAGTGTCCTATCAGAAAGAGTATTCAGTGCTGCAGGTTCAATACTGACCGAAAAAAGGACACGTCTGGCTACCCAAAATGTTGATGATCTAACCTTCATTAAAATGAACCAACTATGGATTTCAAATTATTTTACCCCACCTTCCCCTGCTGACACGTAGCTTGCCTGAAAAATGTCTTGCTTTTGGCCTCCTCTTACTGACTGCTCCAATTCCTCCATTTGCAGCAGCTGAATGTCCACCATAGGCCATTTTTATACCTCCCTAAATGGGCTGACTCCCCCCACAGGGCCGTGGTCACCACCTGGCGCAAGCACCCGTGCGAGTGCCGTTTACCTGGACAGGTGGGTGCGCCCCCTTTTGGGCGACGGCACTGGCACAGGGTCCCTCATAGTACAATGAAGTGTCTCTGATGGTGGTGGTGCGCACCCAACGTCAGACACACCGTCGTAATATGAGGGGCCCTGTGCCAGTACCGCCGCCCACGAGAGAGTGTCCCCCCCAGCTGGAACAGTGCTCTACCACTTGCAATACTACTTACCTCTCCCTGCTCCACCACTGTGTAGTCTGTGCTGTTAAATCCTTCAATGGCACTGCCAATACAAATTTGTTGAAATGATAGATGATAGTTAAAATATACAGGGGCCCTGGCCTCCATTTAGACCAGTTAATACTTTGCGCCAACTACCACTGTCTGCTACTCAGCAGAGGAGCCCACCCCAGTACCTAGCTATGCCGCCTGGTTAGTCCTGTTACCAATTTTGAACTGCATTTAGCCTACTTTATTCTTTGGGCCTATATCTATGTTTCCTCCTCATCCTGCCCATTGCCCAGCCAGTGATAGATGAGTCTGCTGGTACATTGACCCAGACCACTACATTCCCCGTGCACGCTACACAGCCAGAATGTGACCCTGCTGAAAGTCAGGTCCCCCTTCCCACATACCATACCACCTTACACGGGGACAAAGAGGAAGGTGCAGATGAAAGTGCAGGTTCCTTCATCAGGTGAGGGGGAGGAATACTAGTTGGCGACGTCACTGGCACAGGGCCTCTCATAGTATGCAAAAGTGTCGCTGCCGGTGGGAAGCGCCCCCGCCGTGCAAACACACCGCCGTACTATGAGGGGCCCTGTGCCAGTGCCAATGCCAACGAGTGGGCCCCCCCTGCTTGCTCAGGTTCACAGCACTTGCAAAGTTGAAATACTTACCTCTCCCTGCTCCACTGCCGTGACGTAGTCCACATTTCCTGGGCCCATGAAAATCTTGAGCCAGCCCTACCCACCACAACTTTAGCCAAATTACCCCCTGTTTTCAATGCCTTACTATTATTAGAAAAATATTTAGAATTACTGAGGACTCTCAATTCTAAATATTTTTCTATCTACTGGCTAACACGGTACCCAGATATATTTCTTTCCTGCAACTATTATTATAAAGTAAATTAAGATTGACAAGCTTAAGAAATAAGAATTGATGTTTTTGGCATTAAAATTGGCACTGTAGGTGTTTTACTGTCCTCCACTCACTGTCGTTAGTCATTTAGAGATTGGATCATTGGATCATTCAGAGATCCACAATGAACTTCTGGAGTGAAAGTAAAGGGGCCGAATAATATTGCACGCCCCACTTTTCAGGTTTTGAATTTCCACAAAAATTTAAAATAACCAATACATTTTGTTCAACTTCACAATTGTGTTCCACTTGATGTTGATTCATCACCAAAAATTTACATTTGGTATCTTCTTTATGTTTGAAGCATAATATGTGGGGAAAGGTTGAAACGTTCAAGGGGGCTGAATACTTTTGCAAGGCACTGTACACTACCGTTCTAAAGTTTAGGGTCACTTAGAAATTTCCTTATTTTTGAAAGAAAAGCACAGTTTTTTCCAATGAATTTAACATTAAATGATTCAGAAATACACTCTATACATTGTTATTGTGTGTCGCGCACGCCCCCAGACTGGTTGGCGCGGGCATACGGGGGTGCGGCCCCGCTGGACCACAGACCGAACTTCCCTGGAAGGGGCGTAACTAAGCAGCTTCCTAGGTGTTCGCTGGAGCCTCTGATGGTGAGGTCAGACTTGTGCAATAGGAAGCTACCAGGTGCTACTCCAGGGTGGAGTCTGGCTGTGGCTGCTGATCCCACTAAGGAACGGTGTGGGCACGGCTGGCACTCTGGCTGACAGGCGGGCACGGCTGGGACACAGGCAGACGGGTACACCAGAGACACTGGCGGGCAGGCGGACATGGCTGGCTCTCTGGTAGGCAGGCGGGTACGGCTGGAACATAGGAAGAACCGGTAGGGACCGGTCTGCAGGCAGGTATGTGAAACAGGTAGGAACCTGTTCAGACAGGAGGACTAAGTAACAAGTAGAGAAAGACCGCAAGAGCGGATGCAGAGCGAAAGCATAAGAGCTAGAACCAAGAACAGAAACGCAGGAGGCTGAGTACGAGTAGAAGGTGGAACTAAGAGAAGAGAAGAAGGCAGAGCCAAGGACGGAGCCGCAAGAGGCGGAGCCAAGAGCGGAGACGCTGGAGGCGGAGCCAAGAGCGGAGACGCTGGAGGCGGAGCCAAGAGCGGAGATGCTGGAGGCGGAGCCAAGAGCGGAGACGCTGGAGGCAGAGCCAAGAGCAGAGACGCTGGAGGCGGAGCCAAGAGCAGAGCTGCTGGAGGTGGAGCCAAGAGCAGAGACGCTGGAGGCGGAGCCAAGAGCGGAGATGCTGGAGGTGGAGCCAAGAGCGGAGATGCTGGAGGTGGAGCCAAGAGCAGAGATGCTGGAGGTGGAGCCAAGAGCAGAGACGCTGGAGGCGGAGCCAAGAGCGGAGATGCTGGAGGTGGAGCCAAGAGCAGAGACGCTGGAGGCGGAGCCAAGAGTGGAGACACTGGAGGCGGAGCCAAGAGCGGAGACACTGGAGGCGGAGCCAAGAGCGGAGACGCTGGAGGCGGAGCCAAGAGCGGACACGCTGGAGGCGGAGCCAAGAGCGGAGACGCTGGAGGCGGAGCCAAGAGCGGAGACGCTGGAGGCGGAGCCAAGAGCGGAGACGCTGGAGGCGGAGCCAAGAGCAGAGACGCTGGAGGCAGAGCCAAGAGCGGAGATGCTGGAGGCAGAGCCAAGAGCGGAGATGCTGGAGGCAGAGCCAAGAGCGGAGATGCTGGAGGCAGAGCCAAGAGCGGAGACGCTGGAGGCGGAGCCAAGAGCGGAGACGCTGGAGGCGGAGCCAACAGCTGAGACGCTGGAGGCGGAGCCAAGAGCGGAGATGCTGGAGGCAGAGCCAAGAACAGAGACGCTGGAGGCGGAGCCAAGAGCAGAGACGCTGGAGGCGGAGCCACAGAGCAAAGCCACAGAGTGCGAAGCAAGGTCAGAGTGCAGAGCAGAGAGCAAAGCCACAGAATGTAAAGCAAGGTCAGAGTGCAGAGCAAAGTTACAGAGAGCAGAGCTGAGGGAAAAGCTGAGAGACACAGAACCACAGATTGTGGTAGAACTGAGCAAAGAGAAGCAGAGCCACAGACAGTGGCGAGTATAGCAGAAAAGGCAAACCAAGACATATAAACAGACAGTGGAATAGGACTAGACTAAGACAGAGTCAGGAACGAGACAAGACACAGAGACATAGACAAAGGCCAGGGTACTAAGCCCCGCTGGGTGGCTACACAAGACAGAGACCAGGGTACTAAGCCCCACTGGGTGGCAGATAAGAGAGAGTAACCGAGACAGGACCTGGCACCTCAGCAGCTAAGAACTGACTGAGGGAGTAAGTTGCACAGGCCCAGAGCACAGGGTGGAGCTGCACTATATACAGGAGGCCTCTTGGTAATTGGTCAGGAACTGATTAGACAGATGCACCTGATTCCTATAAGAACCAGAGAGTTCAGGCGCCGGCCCCCTATACACACAGCCATGAAGCATGCAGAGAGCAGAGAGACAGAACATGGAGCTGGCATGAAACAGAAACCACATCATGGCCTGGAGCAGTGGGTAAGATTGTGTGAGAGATGTGAGGCCATGACGTGATGCCAGCAGAGTTGTTACAATGTGGTAAATGGCTATTCTAGCTGCAAACGTCTGGTTTGTAATGCAATATCTTCATAGGTGTATAGAGGCCCATTTCCAACATCCATCACTCCAGTGTTCTTATAGTACTTTGTGTTTGCTAACTGTGTAAGAAAGCTAATGGATGGTTAGAATACCCTTGTTAGAATGTTAGCACAGCTGAAAACAGTTTGGCTGATTAGAGAACCTATAAACCTGACCTTCCTTTGAACTAGTTGAGAATCTGGAGCATTACATTTGTTAGTTCCATTAAATTTTCAAAATGGCCTGAAAAAAAGAACTTTCATGTGAAACTCGACAGTCTATTCTTGTTCTTAGAAATGAAGGCTATTCCATGTGAGAAATTTCCAAGAAACTGAAGATTTCCTACAAAGGTGTGTCCTACTCCCTTCACAGGAGAGCATAAACAGGCTCTAACCAGAGTAGAAAGAGAAGTGGGAGGCCACGCTGCACAACTGAGCAACAAGACAAGTACATTAGAGTCTGTAGTTGAGAAATCAACGCCTCATAGGTCCTCAACTGGCAGCTTTATTAAATAGTACACGCAAAACGCCAGTGTCAACGTCTACAGTGAACAGGCGACTCCGGGATGCTGGCCTTCAGGGAAAAGTGGCAAAGAAAGAGCCATATCTGAGACTGGCTAATAAAAGGAAAAGATTAATTTGTGCAAAAGAACACAGACATTGGACAGAGAAAGATTGGAAAAAAGTGTTATTGACAGACGAATCCAAGTATGAGGTGTTTGGATCACACAGAAGAACATTTGTGAGATGCAGAACAACTGAAAAGATGCTGGAAGAGAGTGTGACGCCATCTGTCAAGCATGGTGGAGGTAATGTGATGGTCTGGGGTTGCTTTGGTGCTGATAAAGTGGGAGATTTGTACAAGGTAAAAGGGATTTTGAATAAGGAAGGCTATCACTCCATTGTGCAGCGCCATGCCATACCCTGTGGACAGAGCTTGATTGGAGCCAATTTCATCCTACAACAGGACAATGACCCAAAGCCACCTCCAAATTATATAGGAACTATTTAGGGAAGAAGCAGGGAGCTGGTATCTATCTGTAATGGAGCGGCCAGCGCAGTCACCAGACCTCAACCCCATTGAGCTGTTGTGGGAGCAGCTTGACCATATGGTACCAAAAAGTGCCCATCAAGCCAAAGAAACTTGTAGAGGAGCTTCTGGAAGCATGGGGGGAAATGTCTCCAGATGACCTCAGCAAATGAAGTGCTAGAATGCCAAAGGTCTGCAATGCTGGAATTGCTGCAAAGGAGCAAAGATTGAAGGAGAAAATTATTATTTCAAATCAAAATCTTTTTTTTGAACCTTGTCAATGTCTGGACTAGATTTACAATTCATTTGGCAACTCATTGGATTAATAAAAGTATGAGTTATCGTGGAAAACACAAAATTGTCTGGGTGACCCTAAACTTTGGAACCGTAGTGTGAGTAAGATAAATAAATACAGTATAGGATGATCCCCATACAGTATAATGAGCCCCATGTATTTCTAAAAACATGAAAAAGAAAAAAAAATGAAATCGTCCCCTCTGGCCGCTGTTCTGCTCCGGGCTCCTCAGTGTCACCGTCTTCCGGCTCCTCGCTGGCCGCTGTTCTGCTCCGGGCTCCTCAGTGTCACCGTCTTCCAGCTCCTCGCTGGCTGCTGCTCTGCTCTGGGCTCCTCAGTGCCACCATCTTCCGGCTCCTCGCTGGCCGCTGTTCTGAGCTCCTCAGTGCCACCATCTTCCGGCTCCTCGCTGGCCGCTGCTCTGCTCTGAGCTCCTCAGTGCCACCATCTTCCGGCTCCTCGCTGGCCGCTGCTCTGCTCCGGGCTCCTCAGTGCCACCATCTTCCGGCTCCTCGCTGGCTGCTGCTCTGCTCTGAGCTCCTCAGTGCCACCATCTTCCGGCTCCTCGCTGGCCGCTGCTGTGCTCTGGGCTCCTCAGTGCCACCATCTTTCGGCTCCTCGCTGGCCACTGCTCTGGACTCCTCAGTGCCACCATCTTTTGGCTCCTCGCTGGCCGCTGCTCTGCTCTGGGCTCCTGAGTGCCACCATCTTCCGGCTCCTCGCTGGCCGCTGCTCTGCTCTGGGCTCCTCAGTGCCACCATCTTCCGGCTCCTCGCTGGCCGCTGCTCTGCTCTGGGCTCCTCAGTGCCACCATCTTCCGGCTCCTCGCTGGCCGCTGCTCTGCTCCGGGCTCCTCAGTGCCACCATCTTCCGGCTCCTCGCTGGCCGCTGCTCTGCTCTGGGCCCCTCAGTGCCACCATCTTCCGGCTCCTCGCTGGCCGCTGCTCTGCTCCGGGCTCCTCAGTGCCACCATCTTCCGGCTCCTCGCTGGCCGCTGCTCTGCTCCGGGCTCCTCAGTGCCACCATCTTCCGGCTCCTCGCTGGCCGCTGCTCTGCTCCGGGCTCCTCAGTGCCACCATCTTCCGGCTCCTCGCTGGCCGCTGCTCTGCTCCGGGCTCCTCAGTGCCACCATCTTCCGGCTCCTCGCTGGCCACTGCTCTGGACTCCTCAGTGCCACCATCTTCCGGCTCCTCGCTGGCCGCTGCTCTGCTCCGGACTCTTCAGTGTCGCCATCTTCCGGCTCCTCGCTGGCCGCTGCTCTGCTCTGGGCCCCTCAGTGCCACCATCTTCCGGCTCCTCGCTGGCCGCTGCTCCGGGCTCCTCAGTGCCACCATCTTCCGGCTCCTCGCTGGCCGCTGCTCTGCTCTGGGCTCCTCAGTGCCACCATCTTCCGGCTCCTCGCTGGCCGCTGCTCTGCTCCGGGCTCCTCAGTGCCACCATCTTCCGGCTCCTCGCTGGCCACTGCTCTGGACTCCTCAGTGCCACCATCTTCCGGCTCCTCGCTGGCCGCTGCTCTGCTCCGGACTCTTCAGTGTCGCCATCTTCCGGCTCCTCGCTGGCCGCTGCTCTGCTCCGGGCTCCTCAGTGCCACCATCTTCCGGCTCCTCGCTGGCCGCTGTTCTGCTCCGGGCTCCTCAGTGCCACCATCTTCCGGCTCCTCGCTGGCCGCTGCTCTGCTCTGGGCTCCTCAGTGCCACCATCTTCCGGCTCCTCGCTGGCCGCTGTTCTGAGCTCCTCAGTGCCACCATCTTCCGGCTCCTCGCTGGCCGCTGCTCTGCTCTGAGCTCCTCAGTGCCACCATCTTCCGGCTCCTCGCTGGCCGCTGCTCTGCTCCGGGCTCCTCAGTGCCACCATCTTCCGGCTCCTCGCTGGCTGCTGCTCTGCTCTGAGCTCCTCAGTGCCACCATCTTCCGGCTCCTCGCTGGCCGCTGCTGTGCTCTGGGCTCCTCAGTGCCACCATCTTTCGGCTCCTCGCTGGCCACTGCTCTGGACTCCTCAGTGCCACCATCTTTTGGCTCCTCGCTGGCCGCTGCTCTGCTCTGGGCTCCTGAGTGCCACCATCTTCCGGCTCCTCGCTGGCCGCTGCTCTGCTCTGGGCTCCTCAGTGCCACCATCTTCCGGCTCCTCGCTGGCCGCTGCTCTGCTCTGGGCTCCTCAGTGCCACCATCTTCCGGCTCCTCGCTGGCCGCTGCTCTGCTCCGGGCTCCTCAGTGCCACCATCTTCCGGCTCCTCGCTGGCCGCTGCTCTGCTCTGGGCCCCTCAGTGCCACCATCTTCCGGCTCCTCGCTGGCCGCTGCTCTGCTCCGGGCTCCTCAGTGCCACCATCTTCCGGCTCCTCGCTGGCCGCTGCTCTGCTCCGGGCTCCTCAGTGCCACCATCTTCCGGCTCCTCGCTGGCCGCTGCTCTGCTCCGGGCTCCTCAGTGCCACCATCTTCCGGCTCCTCGCTGGCCGCTGCTCTGCTCCGGGCTCCTCAGTGCCACCATCTTCCGGCTCCTCGCTGGCCACTGCTCTGGACTCCTCAGTGCCACCATCTTCCGGCTCCTCGCTGGCCGCTGCTCTGCTCCGGACTCTTCAGTGTCGCCATCTTCCGGCTCCTCGCTGGCCGCTGCTCTGCTCTGGGCCCCTCAGTGCCACCATCTTCCGGCTCCTCGCTGGCCGCTGCTCTGCTCCGGGCTCCTCAGTGCCACCATCTTCCGGCTCCTCGCTGGCCGCTGCTCTGCTCTGGGCTCCTCAGTGCCACCATCTTCCGGCTCCTCGCTGGCCGCTGCTCCGGGCTCCTCAGTGCCACCATCTTCCGGCTCCTCGCTGGCCGCTGCTCCGGGCTCCTCAGTGCCACCATCTTCCGGCTCCTCGCTGGCCGCTGCTCTGCTCTGGGCTCCTCAGTGCCACCATCTTCCGGCTCCTCGCTGGCCGCTGCTCTGCTCCGGGCTCCTCAGTGCCACCATCTTCCGGCTCCTCGCTGGCCGCTGCTCCGCACTGTGACTGTTCAGGCAAAGGCGCACACCAGTCACATCATTGCACCCTCTGACCTGAACGTCACAGTCAGAGGACAGAAAGCGGTCTGGAAATGCGCGTTGGGGTCTCTGCCTTCCAGTTCAGGGTCTGTGCCCCTGCTTTCTGGTAAGCTCTGCCCCTGCTATACACTTGTCGCTGTACTAAAAGTTTTTCTTATATACCTCTGACTTTGTTATACTACCTTAGCACATGGGTGATGCTTTATATGCAATATTCATGGCACATGACCCTTTTCTATGTGTCTGTCTTGTATTTTGTCATTTTTACCTAATTGCTATTTTACAAGAATACTCTAATAAAATAGATATATATTTTTACTAGAATTATTTGATACTCCTATTTTGTCTCCTAGCTTTCGTATTTTTTGAGTGCGCATCTTTACGCCTATCAATCATGTGATGGCTGCATGGCTTTCTCAGGAAGCACACGCGGCCACACGTGAGGCCCCTTGAGCAGGTCTCCTGGGGTTAATATTGGCGTTTCTTTTTGCACAGCCACAAAGTTTGGCCCCCATTGTCAGGATCCCTGTAAGGAAGTGAATCATTGCTTCCTGCCAGACGCCATTGCACCAGAGGCGGAGGTGTCAGTCAGAGGAGGCCATTACTGGGTGCTTCACCTCTGACTATGCTGCAGACATGGCAGCTCTGGAGATCTTGTCACAATATAATCTGCACACCACCAATAAGTTATATGAAACAAAAGACAATTTTATTGGTAACAAAGGTAATTTAAAAACAGTTAAAAATACACAGAACAACTCCCCCATGAGGCCTGTCCAAAACAATATCTCATAAATGGTATAGATAACACATGGTGCCTGACACAAGTACACAAAATATAAAGGCACAGCTGGGTTTAATCCATACAAATGTATACACCACCTGTTATTCCATCCCAGTAGGGAAATCCAAATCCCGGCTACAAGCCTAATAATATAGATAACCCATGGGAGAAAATATAGAAGATAATAAGATATCAGTCCCTACTAAAGGATGGATAGAGCATGGCCATTGCCCCTAATAAGGCTGTCAAATAAACAAAAAACAAAAAAACCTCAACAGCGTGCGTAGAGAACCCAAAAAGGAACCTATAGTAAGGAGGGTAACTCCGGCAACCAATGCATGGATCAGGACCGCAGGGTGGGAGAACCCAACGCGTATCGCGGTTACAACGACCGCTTCGTCAGGGCGCACGCTGTTGAGGTTTTTTTGTTTTTTGTTTATTTGACAGCCTTATTAGGGGCAATGGCCATGCTCTATCCATCCTTTAGTAGGGACTGATATCTTATTATCTTCTATATTTTCTCCCATGGGTTATCTATATTATTAGGCTTGTAGCCGGGATTTGGATTTCCCTACTGGGATGGAATAACAGGTGGTGTATACATTTGTATGGATTAAACCCAGCTGTGCCTTTATATTTTGTGTACTTGTGTCAGGCACCATGTGTTATCTATACCATTTATGAGATATTGTTTTGGACAGGCCTCATGGGGGAGTTGTTCTGTGTATTTTTAACTGTTTTTAAATTACCTTTGTTACCAATAAAATTGTCTTTTGTTTCATATAACTTATTGGTGGTGTGCAGATTATATTGTGGCTTCTTTTCCTTTTGGTTAGATTGCTTTTGGCCACTTTACTGCACCCCCGTTTGATATTAGTGCATAGGTAGTATTTGTAGTGCGCCAGCATTTTTTCTGTGTATAAATACTCTGGAGATCTTGTGTCGCAGCCCCTGTATAATGCAGAGTGTTTGGGGAGACCCTGGTCAGCTACCAATGAGAATATGTGGTGGGACATCAGTGGGGTATTGTAACACCCCCACTAAATACCAAATAAACATGAGGCGGCCATAGCACTAACCAGAAATAGAATACACATATAGAAATTATGCCAAAAAATGCAGAAAGCTTTATCGACAAAAAAAAACAGGATTTAAGATACATAAGAAATATGAGAATAGAAAGCAGCAATCACAGAGAGAAAAGAGGGAGCCTGTAGAGGAGTCATTTCAACCAGTGAACACATGGGGGCGACCAAACACCAGAAATGCAAGTAACATAGTAACATAGTAACATAGTTAGTAAGGCCGAAAAAAGGCATTTGTCCATCCAGTTCAGCCTATATTCCATCATAATAAATCCCCAGATCTACGTCCTTCTACAGAACCTAATAATTGTATGATACAATATTGTTCTGCTCCAGGAAGACATCCAGGCCTCTCTTGAACCCCTCGACTGAGTTCGCCATCACCACCTCCTCAGGCAAGCAATTCCAGATTCTCACTGCCCTAACAGTAAAGAATCCTCTTCTATGTTGGTGGAAAAACCTTCTCTCCTCCAGACGCAAAGAATGCCCCCTTGTGCCCGTCACCTTCCTTGGTATAAACAGATCCTCAGCGAGATATTTGTATTGTCCCCTTATATACTTATACATGGTTATTAGATCGCCCCTCAGTCGTCTTTTTTCTAGACTAAATAATCCTAATTTCGCTAATCTATCTGGGTATTGTAGTTCTCCCATCCCCTTTATTAATTTTGTTGCCCTCCTTTGTACTCTCTCTAGTTCCATTATATCCTTCCTGAGCACCGGTGCCCAAAACTGGACACAGTAATCCATGTGCGGTCTAACTAGGGATTTGTACAGAGGCAGTATAATGCTCTCATCATGTGTATCCAGACCTCTTTTAATGTCTTTTTAAAGTGTGTTGCCATAAATAAGAATTAAAGCAAAACTGTCATTACAGGTACAAGTAGATGACAGAAGGGGGCGTCATAACAAGTAGATGACAGAAGGGGGCGCCATAACAAGTAGATGACAGCAGGGGTGCTATAACAAGTAGATGACAGAAGAGGGCGCCATAACAAGTAGATGACAGCAGGGGCGCCATAACAAGTAGATGACAGAAGGGGGCGCTATAACAAGTAGATGACAGAAGGGGGCGCTATAACAAGTAGATGACAGAAGGGGGCGCTATAACAAGTAGATGACAGAAGGGGGCGCTATAACAAGTAGGTGACAGAAGGGGGCGCTATAACAAGTAGATGACAGAAGGGAGCGTCATAACAAGTAGATGACAGAAGGGAGCGTCATAACAAGTAGATGACAGAAGGGGGCGCTATAACAAGTAGATGACAGCAGGGGCGCTATAACAAGTAGATGACAGCAGGGAGCGTCATAACAAGTTGATGACAGAAGGGGGCGCCATAACAAGTAGATGACAGCAGGGGCGCTATAACAAGTAGATGACAGCAGGGAGCGTCATAACAAGTAGATGACAGAAGGGGGCGCTATAACAAGTAGATGACAGAAGGGGGCGCCATAACAAGTAGGTGGCAGCAGGGGGCGCTATAACAAGTAGGTGGCAGCAGGGGGCGCCATAACAAGTAGATGACAGCAGGGGGCGCTATAACAAGTAGGTGGCAGCAGGGGGCGCCATAACAAGTAGATGACAGCAGGGGGCGCTATAACAAGTAGGTGGCAGCAGGGGGCGCTATAACAAGTAGGTGGCAGCAGGGGGCGCTATAACTAGTAGGTGGCAGCAGGGGGTGACATAAAAATCTTGTAGCAATAGGTGGGCCATAGCACGTCTGTAACAATAAGGTCACCACAACAGGTCTGTAACACCAGTGGCGCCATACCAAACCTCTACCACCAGAGACCTCCATAACAAGTCTGCACCATCAGTGGGCGCTATGACTTATCAGTAACAGCAGGGGGTGTCATAACACCAAGCATTTCCTTTGGTAGCTACTAGTGATGAGCGAGTGTACTCGTTGCTCAGGTTTTCCAGAGCACGCTCGGGTGGTCTACGAGTATTTATGACTGCTCGGAGATTTAGTTTTCATCCCTGCAGCTGGATGATTTACAGCTACTAGTCAGGCTGAGTACATGTGGGGGTTGCCTGGTTGCTGGGGAATCTCTACATGTACTCAGGCTGGCTAGTAGCTGTAAATCATTCAGCTGCAGGGATGAAAACTAAATCTCCGAGCAGTCATAAATACTCGTAGACCACCCGAGCGTGCTCAGGAAAACCTGAACAACGAGTACACTCGCTCATCACTAGTAGCTATTCTATGAGATGAATAAACATCAGCCATGTGATATTGCATCATTTCCTGTCTATTTCCTGAAGAGGGAGCTATGTACTGTGTGGTAAAGCAGTGCTATCAGTGCATGGCGCCCCCTGGCAGCTGGGGAGGCACTCCCCTGTATGTACCACTATGGGGTGAGTCCTGATAAAGGGGTCATAGAGCACCGGTACTCACAGAGGGTTGCACTGAGCAGTGACAGCAGCACTCCAGCCATGCTGGTTCCTTCCGGGTGATCTCTGTTGGTACAGAGTGATCTTCCCTCTGTTTTGCCACGGACTGCCCTCAGGAGTCCATTATATAGGAGGGATTAGGGGTGTGATGAGTCTCACGGCTGTGAACTGAAAGCTGATATTATTCTTTGTCAATGACACATCGCCTGATGTGACGACAACTAGAGCAGATCAGAGGCTTAGTCTTAAAGCTGTATTCAGAGCATGAGCAGACGCCGGCTGTGCAATGACTAGCAGCAGCGTTTAGCCTTCAGTTCAGACTGACTAGTGACAAAGTATATAGTAAACAGTGGACTGATCAGTGGCAGCGTCTACAGTAGACTATGCGAAGATTAGAAGCAGTATTTGCACTAGCCTGTGACCATGCACATGATTTACACTTGGATGAAGACCTGTAGCGTAATGGCCAGGAGGACAGATGAGGCCATTTTCTCAGGCACCGCTCTCAGTTGGGACTCTATCACCCCCAAGGCCCGGTCAGGGTCCTGGATTACGTGACTATATGATGTTCTTATTTTAAATGTAACTTGTGATGTGACTGTGGGGGCATCATAATGTATGGGGGCCATTATACAGTCTAGAGGCTAATGTGGGGGTCATTATACAGTGTGGGAGCTAATGTGGGGGGGCATCATACAATTTGGGGGTTACTGTGGTGGGTCTTATTACAGTGTAAGGGATCCTCATACAGTGTGGGGCTCTCATACATTGTGGGAACATATGTGGGGGCCATTATTCATTGTTTTGGGGAGTAGTGGTATCATACTGTATATAGGGGAGCTGTTGTGGTATCATACTATGTGAAGGGGAGCTATTGACCCATTATACTTTGCATAGGGGAGCTGTGGGGATATGCTTTGTATAGCAGAGTTGTGGGCATACTATACTGTGTATAGGGGAGATGTAGATGTATTTTACTGTGTATAGGAAGCTATAGGCTCATCATACTGTGCATAGGGGAGTTGTGGGTGCATTATACTGTGTATAGAGGCGCTGTTGACCCTTTAATCTGTGCATAAGGAGCTGTAGGCCCAAAATCCTGTGAATAGGGGAGCTGTGAGCATAGTGTACTATTTATAAGGGAGCATTAGGGAATCATACTGTGTATAGCAGAGTTACAGCTCCCTATGCACACTAGAATACATCTACAGCTCCCCTATACACAGTATGATGAGCCTACAGCTCCCTCCATGGAAGCCTACATGGAACCCTACAGCATACAGTGCATAGAGGAGCTGTAGACGAATTATACTGTGTATAGAGGAGCTGTGGGGTATCATGCTGTGAATAGCGGAGTTGTATGTAGGGGAGCTGTAGATGTATTCTAGTGTGCATAGGGAACTGTAGGCTCATCATACTGTGTATAGGGGAGCTGTAGATGTATTCTAGTGTGCATAGGGAACTGTAGGCTCATCATACTGTGTATAGGGGAGCTGAATATGTATTATAGTGTGCATGGGGAGCTGTAGGCTCATCATACTGTGTATAGGGGAGCTGTAGATGTATTCTAGTGTGCATAGGGAGCTGTAGGCTCATCATACTGTGTATAGGGGAGCTGTAGATGTATTCTAGTGTGCATAGGGAGCTGTAGGCTCATCATACTGTGTATAGGGGAGCTGTAGTCGAATTATACTGTTTATAGGGGAGCTGTAGGGGTATCATGCTGTGAATAGCGGAGTTGTGTATAGGGGACCTGTAGATGTATTCTAGCGTGTATAGGGAGCTGTAGGCCCATCATACTGTGTATAGGGGAGCTGTAGATGTTTTCTAGTGTGCATAGGGAGCTGTTATACTGTGTATAGGGGAGCTGTAGATGTATTCTAGTGTGCATAGGGAGCTGTAGGCTCATCATACTGTGTATAGGGGAGCTGTAGACGAATTATACTGTTTATAGGGGAGCTGTGGGGGTATCATGCTGTGAATAGCGGAGTTGTGTATAGGGGAGCTGTAGATGTAGTCTAGCGTGTATAGGGAGCTGTAGGCCCATCATACTGTGTATAGGGGAGCTGTAGATGTATTCTAGTGTGCATAGGGAGATGTAGGCTCATCATACTGTGTATAGGGGAGCTGTAGATGTATTCTAGTGTGCATAGGGAGATGTAGGCTCATCATACTGTGTATAGGGGAGCTGTAGACGAATTATACTGTTTATAGGGGAGCTGTGGGGGTATCATGCTGTGAATAGCGGAGTTGTGTATAGGGGAGCTGTAGATGTATTCTAGCATGTATAGGGAGCTGTAGGCCCATCATACTGTGTATAGGGGAGCTGTATATGTTTTCTAGTGTTTATACATATTAGTCCAAGGGTTTGCACAGAACACACTCAAAACTATGATACACCAAAAAAGAGGCCTGCCAAATAATTAATCAGGCCACATAATGTTCTGTTCAAACAAATAATTTATTTATGAACAACTGAAATAAAAGTTCATTACTTAACATATACAATTTTCATAATATACAGAATGCCTCCAGTCCAAAAACTGGTTCCATGTACAGTGCAAATGTCAAAACAATAACCCACTTATGGTACATAATGAGGTAAGTCTAAATAGCTTATTCCCCAGTTATTGTTAACCCAGTTAATAGGTATTATGTCGAATTAATTGCCTAAGAAAAAAGTGGACCATGCTAAAGTGCCAATGTGCATAAATATGTAGCTGTTTTGCCCAGACAGCCTATAAGGCTTGTATAGTAATATATACCAAGGTTAATCCATCATGATATAGCCAAAACCATAAGATACTAATTGGCACCCAAGCTATTGATAGTAACCAGTCCCCGATTACACACATCGTCTCCTAACATCACCCCTGCATTACTACAAAATATCAGTGATTGTCTGTTGTCTCTATCATCATGTATCAACCCTTTATTTAGGGAATAATGGGGAACATTTCTCCTTCTGGAGAGTGCCAAGCTGACAAACGGAGACTTAGGCTACTTTCACACTGGCGTTGTTATCAATACGTCACAATGCGTTGTTTAGGGGGAAAAACGCTTCCTGCAAAGTTGTTTGCAGCATGCGTTTTTGCCCCATTGATTAACATTAGCGACGCATTGCGACACATTGACACACTTCGCAACCATCGTGCGACGGTTGCGCCGTGTTGTGGCGGACCGCCGGGAGCAAAAAACGTTACATGTAACGTTTTTTGCTGCTGACGGACCGCTTTTTCCGACCGCGCATGCAAGGCCGGAACTCCCCCACCACCTCCCCGCACCTCACAATATGGCAGCGGATGCGATGAAAATCTGCATCCGCTGCACCCGTTGGGCGGCACAAACAACACTAGCGTTGTTGCGTTGCAGCGCACGACGCTAGTGTGAAAGTAGCCTTATACGTCATGCAGTGCTTCTCAAGGGAGGAAGAGGACGTCATCTCTAGCGCCACCTGTTAAGGTAACAATCCCTGCCAAATCAGAGCTCCCAAAACACTTGTCTGGAAAAGGCACATATAGTTTGAGTTCTTATTCTAAGTCATGTTACAAGGCTAGTGTTGATATTGGCTTTTAAGATTGTTACCCCCAATAGGTGGTGCTAGGCCTGTATTTGAAACTGAATCTCCATCTGTTTCCTTCTCTTCTAACCTACCTTAACCATCATTACCTTTTCCATGGGTGGTTCTACTACAACTCCCAAGCAGCATGCTCTCTCTATTGGGCTTATATTTGACTCATATCTTTCTATAGCCAATCATGCACTCACTCCTGTAACCTGCACCTTATAAACATCTCAAGAATCTACTAATTGGTCTCTCTGTCACTAAACCGTCTCTTCTCTGATCCATCCTAAATGCATCAGCATCAAGGTTGCATTTCTCTACAGCTTGTACACCAATGCCTCCACCTTGTTCCAGTCATTACACTGGTTACTCATCCGCTATAACAGGGGTCCCCAACTCCAGTCCTCAAGGCCCACCAACATGTCATGTTTTCAGGATTTCCTTAGTCTTGCCCAGGTAATAATTGCATCACCTGTGCAATGGAAAGGAAATACTGAAAACATGACCTGTTGGTGGGCCTTGAGGACTGGAGTTGGGGACCCCTGCGCTATAAAATGGAGACAATGTGCAGATCCTCACCTCTGTCATGATAAGCAGATATTTTCCTGGCAAAGTGATGGCTCATGCATGTTTAGTTGATCTGCAATGTCTCCATCTCAGAATCCAGATGGTGGATTATGCAATTCAACTTATTAAGTTTAAGTTTATGATCAAATTAGTGGCCATCAGTCCATGGCACAGACTTGTCTACATGTTACAGACAACATTGTGGTGTCTAGGTCTGGGGAAAGTCACATGTGTACCACCCGAAGGCCTAGATGTGCTCAGGGTGTGTTATCATATCGAAGAACATGGCAACTACCATAGATCAGAAAAACACAGATCAATCACCGCAACAGAGCAGTTGACAGCTCCCGAATGTCCCTCTCCCCTGCTAAGATCTCACACTGCTCAGTAAAAACTGGAGCTTTCATTCAGCATCAAGCAATTTATTGTAAGGGGTAAATGCAGTGGGGGTACAAAGCAATTTCATTAAGCACCAAGCAAAAGGCAGTTACTCCATGGCAGTTAATCAGGGCAGGAGTCAGGTAAACCACACCCTGCAGTCCCTTTTATCCATGTGCTTTACTTCTATCCTCCTGTGTTCCCTTGCCATCCACACTCATCGCCCCATTCCCCCTCCATCACAACTGGTACACATCAGCTCCTCTCTCCTTCCCTCTCCCATGTACAGCTCCCATGTACTTCTCATCTTCCTGAAAAACCTCAGCCCATCTTGCCCAAACACATTGCACAAAAAAAACTTCTTACAATTCCAATAACTGCTTGCTCTTTATCTTCCTACTCCTACTGATTTCGGGGGACATCTCCTCCAACTCTGGTCCACCATCCCCCAACCTCAACCCCTACCCTACCTCACATCGAAACCTTAGTAATCTTATTAATATTACTTGCACTCCTTCATCTCCTTCTTTCAATTGTGCCCTCTGGAATCCACGGTCTGTATGTAACAAGCTTACTTTCCTGCACAATTACTTTATGACCAACTCTCTGAATCTGTTGGCCCTCACGGAAACCTGGATCCAGGATTCTGACACTGTCTCCCCTTCTGCCATTTCTCATGGTGGCTTACACTTCTCTCATTCCATGAGACCCACAAACAGACTTGGTGGTGGAGTCGGCATACTCCTCTCCCCACAATGCACCTTCCAGGTCATCCCCTCAGCTCCATCACTCTCATCCGTCCCATCTCCCTCTGAGTAGCTGTCATATACTGGCCCCCAGGCTCACCCACCCACTTCCTTGACCACTTCTCAGCCTGGCTACCACACTTCATGTCCTCAGAATTACCAACCCTTATCTTGGGAGACTTCAACATCCCCATTAACAGCCCCACTTCCACATCTGCATCCCAGCTTCTATCACTAACCACTTCTCTAGGCCTCTCACAGCTTTTAACCTCTGAAACACATAAAGACGGTAACACCCTTGACCTGATCTTTGCCCGGCTCTGTTCAATCTCCTACCTAGATAACTCCCCACTCCCCCTCTCTGACCACAACATTCTCTCCTTCACACTCACAATCCCTCACCCACCCCAGCACACTCCTACTAACCGCACATTCAGAAATCTACACGCCATTAACCCTCATACACTTTCAGACTCCCTACACTCATCACTGTCCCCAATCTCCTCTTTTTCCTGTCCTGATCTGGCTGTACACCACTACAATGACACTCTTAGAAGCACCCTTAAGCAAGTAGCTCCCCTCACCCTCAGAACCTCCAAGCATAGAGTAAAACATCCCTGCATTTCCCCTGGCTCACTCTCCACATTTGATCCCATCACAGAAGAAGTCTCCAGGCTTCTCTCTTCTTCTCATCCGACTACATGCACCACCGACCCCATTCCCTCACATCTCCTCCGGTCTCTCTCTCTCCAGTCGTCACAACTCGCCTAACTATAATCTTTAATCTCTCCCTCTCCTCTGGCATTTTCCCATCCTCCTTCAAACACTCTATCATTACTCCATTATTAAAAAAAAAAATCTCTCAATCCATCCTGCACAAATAACTACAGACCAGTCTCCAACCTCCCTTTCATCTCTAATTCTTGGAGCGCCTGATCTACTCCCGCCTTACCCGTTACCTCTCCACTCACTCCCTCCTAGACCCTTCACAGTCCGGCTTCTGCCCCCTACACTCGACAGAAACTGCACTCATCAAGGTGACCAATGACCTTCTGACAGCAAAATGTAATGGTGACCACTCTCTGCTCATTCTTCTCGACCTTTCTGCAGCTTTCGACACTGTTGACCACCCTCTCCTTCTCTCTAGGCTCCAGTCACTGGGCATTAAGGACACTGCTCTCTCCTGGTTCTTCTCCTACCTTTCTGACCGCTCCTTCAGTGTTCTGTTCTCTGACTCCACTTCATCTCCTCTTCCTCTCACTGTCGGGTACCTCAGGGCTCAGTCCTTGGCCCACTTCTGTTCTCTCCAGAGGCGTAGCTAGGGTTTTGGTCCAGGGGGGGCGAAGCTTCTGAGTGGGCCCCTAACCAGATAACCTTGATTACAACTCGATGACGCCCCCTAATAGTGGAGGAGAACCTCAGCAGATGACCGCGCTGTTACTGAAGATAATCTCTATATAACGACCAACATGGATATTACCGCCATATGGTCAGTGGTATATACCAGCCCTACAGAGCATATAAGAGATCACAGCACAGTTATTGATAATGTCTTACCATTGACGTTCTTTATGATGGAATCGTCACTTTTCCCATCTTTTCCATCTAGCCCAGACCGACATGACAGCTTCTTCCAGCTACAACTTGTCTGCAGAGAAAACAACAAAGACACGTTTCACTTCTCACATTCCAGCCATCACCATCTATTCTCAACCTGCACAAACCCCTAATCCTGCTGATACCCTAATACTGAGCCGCTGCTGCCATATATTTCCCTATTACTACACCTGATACCCCAATACTGAGCCGCTGCTGCCGTATGTGTCCCTATTACTGCTCCTGATACCCCAAAACTGAGCCGCTGCTGCCGTATGTGTCCCTATTACTGCACCTGATACCCCAATACTGAGCCGCTGCTGCCGTATGTGACCCTATTACTGCACCTGATACCACAATACTAAGCCGCTGCAGCCGTATGTGACCCTATTACTGCACCTGATACCCCAATACTGAGCCGCTGCAGCCGTATGTTCCCCTATTACTGCACCTGATACCCCAATACTGAGCCGCTGCTGCCGTATATGTCCCTATTACTGCACCTGATACCCCAATACTGAGCCGCTGCTGCCGTATGTGTCCCTATTACTGCACCTGATACCCCAATACTGAGCCGCTGCTGCCGTATGTGTCCCTATTACTGCACCTGATACCCCAATACTGAGCCGCTGCTGCCGTATGTGTCCCTATTACTGCACCTGATACCCCAATACTGAGCCGCTGCTGCCGTATGTGTCCCTATTACTGCCCCTGATATCCCAATACTGAGCCGCTGCTGCCGTATGTTCCCCTATTACTGCACCTGATACCCCAATACTGAGCCGCTGCTGCCGTATGTGTCCCTATTACTCCACCTGATACCCCAATACTGAGCCGCTGCTGCCGTATGTGTCCCTATTACTGCACCTTATACCCCAATACTGAGCCGCTGCTGCCGTATGTTCCCCTATTACTGCACCTGATACCCCAATACTGAGCCGCTGCTGCCGTATGTGTCCCTATTACTGCACCTGATACCCCAATACTGAGCCGCTGCTGCCGTATGTGTCCCTATTACTGCACCTTATACCCCAATACTGAGCCGCTGCTGCCGTATGTTCCCCTATTACTGCACCTGATACCCCAATACTGAGCCGCTGCTGCCGTATGTTCCCCTATTACTGCACCTGATACCCCAATACTGAGCCGCTGCTGCCGTATGTGTCCCTATTACTGCACCTTATACCCCAATACTGAGCCGCTGCTGCCGTATGTTCCCCTATTACTGCACCTGATACCCCAATACTGAGCCGCTGCTGCCGTATGTGTCCCTATTACTGCACCTTATACCCCAATACTGAGCCGCTGCTGCCGTATGTTCCCCTATTACTGCACCTGATACCCCAATACTGAGCCGCTGCTGCCGTATGTGTCCCTATTACTACACCTGATACCCCAATACTGAGCCGCTGCTGCCGTATGTGACCCTATTACTGCACCTACTCTGTGGTTCTCTGTACCCTCTAAATTCTAAAGCACCCCTCTATAATATAGTAATGCTGGGTGCAAGTGCCCTAGAAAAGAGCCCACATTTTGCCCCTAGAAAGTAATAATGCCCCCTGTGTGCCCCTTTGATAGTCACAGTAACCTGAGTTCCCCTATTTCAATAAGTGCCCACTTTACATTTAATAATGTCCTGAGTCTCCCCCCCGTACAGCTCCCCTATACACAGTATAATGCCCCCTAACTGTATAGTACCACCCACACAGTATACTGACGCCTTAGTAGCCTTCAAACTGTTTGATGGCTCCAACACTGTAATCCCCACACTGTATGATGACCCCATAGATAACCTCCATATGGTATAATGTGCCAGATAGTCCTCAATATAGCACAAGGCAGCACCCCTATAGGCAGACTCTGTAGTATAAGGCAGCACCCCCCATAAGCAGATCCTTTAGAATAAGGCAGCACTCCCCCCATAGGCAGATCCTGCAGAATAAGGCAGCACTCCCCCCTCTAGGCAGATCCTGTATAATAAGGCAGCACTCCCCCCATAGGCAGATCCTGTAGAATAAGGCAGTACTCCCCCCTATAGGCAGATCCTGTAGAATAAGGCAGCACCCCCCGCTATAGGCAGATCCTGTATATAAGGCAGAATCCCCCATACGCAGATACTCTACTGTATATAAGGCAGCACCCCCCATAGGCAGATCCCATATATAAGGCAGCACCCCTATAGGCAGATCCCGTATATAAGGCAGCACCCCTATAGGCAGATCCCGTATATAAGGCAGCACCCCTATAGGCAGATCCCGTATATAAGGCAGCACCCCTATAGGCAGATCCCGTATATAAGGCAGAACCCCCCCCCAATAGGCAGATCCTATTAATAAGGCAGCACCCCCATAGGCAGATCCCGTATATAAGGCAGAACCCCCCCCCAATAGGCAGATCCTATTAATAAGGCAGCCTCCCCCCCCCAATAGACAGATCCTATTAATAAGGCAGCACCCCCCCCCAATAGACAGATCCTATTAATAAGGCAGCACCCCCCCAATAGACAGATCCTATTAATAAGGCAGCACCCCCCCCAATAGACAGATCCTATTAATAAGGCAGCACCCCCCCCCCAATAGACAGATCCTATTAATAAGGCAGCACCCCCCCCCCAAATAGACAAATCCTATTAATAAGGAAGCCCCCCCAATAGACAGATCCTATTAATAAGGCAGCACCGCCCCCCAATAGACAGATCCTATTAATAAGGCAGCCCCCCCAATAGACAGATCCTATTAATAAGGCAGCCCCCCCAATAGACAGATCCTATTAATAAGGCAGCACCCCCCCCCAATAGACAGATCCTATTAATAAGGCAGCACCCCCCCCCAATAGACAGATGCTATTAATAAGGCAGCACCCCCCCCAATAGACAGAACCTATTAATAAGGCAGCACCCCCCCCAAATAGACAGATCCTATTAATAAGGCAGCACCCCCCCCCCAATAGACAGATGCTATTAATAAGGCAGCACCCCCCCCCCAATAGACAGATCCTATTAATAAGGCAGCACCCCCCCCAATAGACAGATCCTATTAATAAGGCAGCACCCCCCCCAATAGACAGATCCTATTAATAAGGCAGCACCCCCCCCCCCAATAGACAGATCCTATTAATAAGGCAGCACCCCCCCCCCAATTGACAGATGCTATTAATAAGGCAGCACCCCCCCCCCAATAGACAGATCCTATTAATAAGGCAGCACCCCCCCAATAGACAGATCCTATTAATAAGGCAGCACCCCCCCCAATAGACAGATGCTATTAATAAGGCAGCACCCCCCCAATAGACAGATGCTATTAATAAGGCAGCCCCCCCCCCAAATAGACAGATCCTATTAATAAGGCAGCCCCCCCAATAGACAGATCCTATTAATAAGGCAGCACCCCCCCAATAGACAGATCCTATTAATAAGGCAGCACCCCCCCAATAGACAGATCCTATTAATAAGGCAGCACCCCCCCAATAGACAGATGCTATTAATAAGGCAGCACCCCCCCCCATAGACAGATCCTATTAATAAGGCAGCACCCCCCCCCCCAATAGACAGATCCTATTAATAAGGCAGCACCCCCCCCAATAGACAGATCCTATTAATAAGGCAGCACCCCCCCCAATAGACAGATCCTATTAATAAGGCAGCACCCCCCCCCCAATAGACAGATCCTATTAATAAGGCAGCACCCCCCCCCAATAGACAGATGCTATTAATAAGGCAGCACCCCCCCCCAATAGACAGATCCTATTAATAAGGCAGCACCCCCCCCAAATAGACAGATCCTATTAATAAGGCAGCCCCCCCCAATAGACAGATCCTATTAATAAGGCAGCACCCCCCCAATAGACAGATGCTATTAATAAGGCAGCACCCCCCCCCCATAGACAGATCCTATTAATAAGGCAGCACCCCCCCCCCCATAGACAGATCCTATTAATAAGGCAGCACCCCCCCCCAATAGACAGATCCTATTAATAAGGCAGCACCCCCCCCCAATAGACAGATCCTATCAATAAGGCAGCACCCCCCCCCCAATAGACAGATGCTATTAATAAGGCAGCACCCCCCCCCAATAGACAGATCCTATTAATAAGGCAGCACCCCCCCCAAATAGACAGATCCTATTAATAAGGCAGCCCCCCCCAATAGACAGATCCTATTAATAAGGCAGCACCCCCCCAATAGACAGATGCTATTAATAAGGCAGCACCCCCCCCCCATAGACAGATCCTATTAATAAGGCAGCACCCCCCCCCCATAGACAGATCCTATTAATAAGGCAGCACCCCCCCCCCAATAGACAGATCCTATTAATAAGGCAGCACCCCCCCCCAATAGACAGATCCTATTAATAAGGCAGCACCCCCCCCAATAGACAGATCCTATTAATAAGGCAGCCCCCCCCCCCCAATAGACAGATCCTATTAATAAGGCAGCACCCCCCCCCCAATAGACAGATCCTATTAATAAGGCAGCCCCCCCCCCCAATAGACAGATTCTATTAATAAGGCAGCACCCCCCCCCCAATAGACAGATCCTATTAATAAGGCAGCACCCCCCCCCCCAATAGACAGATCCTATTAATAAGGCAGCCCCCCCAATAGACAGATCCTATTAATAAGGCAGCACCCCCCCCAATAGACAGATCCTATTAATAAGGCAGCACCCCCCCCCCAATAGACAGATCCTATTAATAAGGCAGCACCCCCCCCCCAATAGACAGATCCTATTAATAAGGCAGCACCCCCCCCAATAGACAGATCCTATTAATAAGGCAGCACCCCCCCAATAGACAGATCCTATTAATAAGGCAGCCCCCCCAATAGACAGATCCTATTAATAAGGCAGCACCCCCCCCCAATAGACAGATCCTATTAATAAGGCAGCACCCCCCCAATAGACAGATCCTATTAATAAGGCAGCACCCCCCCCAATAGACAGATCCTATTAATAAGGCAGCACCCCCCCCAATAGACAGATCCTATTAATAAGGCAGCACCCCCCCCCCCAATAGACAGATCCTATTAATAAGGCAGCACCCCCCCCAATAGACAGATCCTATTAATAAGGCAGCACCCCCCCCAATAGACAGATCCTATTAATAAGGCAGCACCCCCCCCCCAATAGACAGATCCTATTAATAAGGCAGCACCCCCCCCCCAATAGACAGATCCTATCAATAAGGCAGCACCCCCCCCCCAATAGACAGATCCTATCAATAAGGCAGCACCCCCCCCCCCCAATAGACAGATCCTATTAATAAGGCAGCACCCCCCCCCAAATAGACAGATCCCATTAATAAGGCAGCCCCCCCCCCCCAATAGACAGATCCTATTAATAAGGCAGCCCCCCCCCCCCAAATAGACAGATCCTATCAATAAGGCAGCACCCCCCCCAATAGACAGATCCTATTAATAAGGCAGCACCCCCCCCAATAGACAGATCCTATTAATAAGGCAGCACCCCCCCCCCAATAGACAGATCCTATTAATAAGGCAGCACCCCCCCCCCAATAGACAGATCCTATCAATAAGGCAGCACCCCCCCCCCAATAGACAGATCCTATCAATAAGGCAGCACCCCCCCCCCCCAATAGACAGATCCTATTAATAAGGCAGCACCCCCCCCCAAATAGACAGATCCCATTAATAAGGCAGCACCCCCCCCAAATAGACAGATCCCATTAATAAGGCAGCCCCCCCCCCCCAATAGACAGATCCTATTAATAAGGCAGCCCCCCCCCCCCAAATAGACAGATCCTATCAATAAGGCAGCACCCCCCCCAATAGACAGATCCTATTAATAAGGCAGCACCCCCCCCAATAGACAGATCCTATTAATAAGGCAGCACCCCCCCCAAATAGACAGATCCCATTAATAAGGCAGCCCCCCCCCCCCAATAGACAGATCCTATTAATAAGGCAGCCCCCCCCCCCCAAATAGACAGATCCTATCAATAAGGCAGCACCCCCCCCAATAGACAGATCCTATTAATAAGGCAGCACCCCCCCCAATAGACAGATCCTATTAATAAGGCAGCACCCCCCCCCAATAGACAGATCCTATTAATAAGGCAGCACCCCCCCCCCAATAGACAGATCCTATCAATAAGGCAGCACCCCCCCCCCAATAGACAGATCCTATCAATAAGGCAGCACCCCCCCCCCCCAATAGACAGATCCTATTAATAAGGCAGCACCCCCCCCCAATAGACAGATCCTATTAATAAGGCAGCACCCCCCCAATAGACAGATCCTATTAATAAGGCAGCACCCCCCCCAATAGACAGATCCTATTAATAAGGCAGCACCCCCCCCAATAGACAGATCCTATTAATAAGGCAGCACCCCCCCCCCCAATAGACAGATCCTATTAATAAGGCAGCACCCCCCCCAATAGACAGATCCTATTAATAAGGCAGCACCCCCCCCAATAGACAGATCCTATTAATAAGGCAGCACCCCCCCCCCAATAGACAGATCCTATTAATAAGGCAGCACCCCCCCCCCAATAGACAGATCCTATCAATAAGGCAGCACCCCCCCCCCAATAGACAGATCCTATCAATAAGGCAGCACCCCCCCCCCCCAATAGACAGATCCTATTAATAAGGCAGCACCCCCCCCCAAATAGACAGATCCCATTAATAAGGCAGCCCCCCCCCCCCAATAGACAGATCCTATTAATAAGGCAGCCCCCCCCCCCCAAATAGACAGATCCTATCAATAAGGCAGCACCCCCCCCAATAGACAGATCCTATTAATAAGGCAGCACCCCCCCCAATAGACAGATCCTATTAATAAGGCAGCACCCCCCCCCCAATAGACAGATCCTATTAATAAGGCAGCACCCCCCCCCCAATAGACAGATCCTATCAATAAGGCAGCACCCCCCCCCCAATAGACAGATCCTATCAATAAGGCAGCACCCCCCCCCCCCAATAGACAGATCCTATTAATAAGGCAGCACCCCCCCCCAAATAGACAGATCCCATTAATAAGGCAGCCCCCCCCCCCAATAGACAGATCCTATTAATAAGGCAGCCCCCCCCCCCCAATAGACAGATGCTATTAATAAAGCAGCACCCCCCCCAATAGACAGATACTATTAATAAGGCAGCACCCCCCCAAATAGACAGATCCCATTAATAAGGCAGCCCCCCCCCCCAATAGACAGATCCTATTAATATGGCAGCACCCCCCCCCAATAGACAGATCCTATTAATAAGGCAGCACCCCCCCCCAATAGACAGATCCTATTAATAAGGCAGCACCCCCCCAATAGACAGATCCTATTAATAAGGCAGCACCCCCCCAATAGACAGATCCTATTAATAAGGCAGCACCCCCCCCCCCAATAGACAGATCCTATTAATAAGGCAGCACCCCCCCCAATAGACAGATCCTATTAATAATGCAGCCCCCCCAATAGACAGATCCCATTAATAAGGCAGCCCCCCCCCCAATAGACAGATGCTATTAATATGGCAGCACCCCCCCCAATAGACAGATCCTATTAATAAGGCAGCACCCCCCCCCAATAGACAGATCCTATTAATAAGGCAGCACCCCCCCAATAGACAGATCCTATTAATAAGGCAGCACCCCCCCCCCAATAGACAGATCCTATTAATAAGGCAGCACCCCCCCAATAGACAGATCCCATTAATAAGGCAGCCCCCCCCCCAATAGACAGATCCTATTAATAAGGCAGCACCCCCCCCCAATAGACAGATCCTATTAATAAGGCAGCACCCCCCCAATAGACAGATCCTATTAATAAGGCAGCACCCCCCCAATAGACAGATCCTATTAATAAGGCAGCACCCCCCCAATAGACAGATCCCATTAATAAGGCAGCCCCCCCCCCAATAGACAGATCCTATTAATATGGCAGCACCCCCCCCAATAGACAGATCCTATTAATAAGGCAGCACCCCCCCCCCAATAGACAGATCCTATTAATAAGGCAGCACCCCCCCCCCCAATAGACAGATCCTATTAATAAGGCAGTACCCCCCCCCCAATAGACAGATCCTATTAATAAGGCAGCACCCCCCCAATAGACAGATCCTATTAATAAGGCAGCCCCCCCAATAGACAGATCCTATTAATAAGGCAGCACCCCCCCCCCAATAGACAGATCCTATTAATAAGGCAGCACCCCCCCCCAATAGACAGATCCTATTAATAAGGCAGCACCCCCCCAATAGACAGATCCTATTAATAACGCAGCACCCCCCCCCAAATAGACAGATCCTATTAATAAGGCAGCCCCCCAATAGACAGATCCTATTAATAAGGCAGCACCCCCCCCATAGACAGATCCTATTAATAAGGCAGCACCCCCCCCAAATAGACAGATCCTATTAATAAGGCAGCACCCCCCCAATACACAGATCCTATTAATAAGGCAGCACCCCCCCCCCAATAGACAGATCCTATTAATAAGGCAGCACCCCCCCCCCAATAGACAGATCCTATTAATAAGGCAGCACCCCCCCCCCCCCAATAGACAGATCCTATTAATAAGGCAGCACCCCCCCCAAATAGACAGATCCTATTAATAAGGCAGCACCCCCCCCAATAGACAGATCCTATTAATAAGGCAGCACCCCCCCCAATAGACAGATCCTATTAATAAGGCAGCACCCCCCCCCAATAGACAGATCCTATTAATAAGGCAGCACCCCCCCCCCCAAATAGACAGATCCTATTAATAAGGCAGAACCCCCCCCCAATAGACAGATCCTATTAATAAGGCAGCACCCCCCCCAATAGACAGATCCTATTAATAAGGCAGCACCCCCCCCCCCCAAATAGACAGATCCTATTAATAAGGCAGCACCCCCCCCCCAATAGACAGATCCTATTAATAAGGCAGCACCCCCCCCAATAGACAGATCCTATTAATAAGGCAGCACCCCCCCCCAATAGACAGGTCCTATTAATAAGGCAGCACCCCCCCCCAATAGACAGGTCCTATTAATAAGGCAGCACCCCCCCCCAATAGACAGATCCTATTAATAAGGCAGCACCCCCCCCCAATAGACAGATCCTATTAATAAGGCAGCACCCCCCCCCAATAAACAGATCCTATTAATAAGGCAGCACCCCCTCCCAATAGACAGATCCTATTAATAAGGCAGCACCCCCCCCCCCAATAGACAGATCCTATTAATAAGGCAGCACCCCCCCCAATAGACAGATCCTATTAATAAGGCAGCACCCCCTCCCAATAGACAGATCCTATTAATAAGGCAGCACCCCCCCCCCCAATAGACAGATCCTATTAATAAGGCAGCACCCCCCCCAATAGACAGATCCTATTAATAAGGCAGCACCCCCCCAATAGACAGATCCTATTAATAAGGCAGCACCCCCCCCCCCCAATAGACAGATCCTATTAATAAGGCAGCACCCCCCCCCAATAGACAGGTCCTATTAATAAGGCAGCACCCCCCCCAATAGACAGATCCTATTAATAAGGCAGCCCCCCCAATAGACAGATCCTATTAATAAGGCAGCACCCCCCCAATAGACAGATCCTATTAATAAGGCAGCCCCCCCAATAGACAGATCCTATTAATAAGGCAGCACCCCCCCCAATAGACAGATCCTATTAATAAGGCAGCACCCCCCCAATAGACAGATCCTATTAATAAGGCAGCCCCCCCAATAGACAGATCCTATTAATAAGGCAGCACCCCCCCCAATAGACAGATCCTATTAATAAGGCAGCACCCCCCCAATAGACAGATCCTATTAATAAGGCAGCACCCCCCCCAATAGACAGATCCTATTAATAAGGCAGCACCCCCCCCAATAGACAGATCCTATTAATAAGGCAGCACCCCCCCAATAGACAGATCCTATTAATAAGGCAGCCCCCCCAATAGACAGATCCTATTAATAAGGCAGCACCCCCCCCAATAGACAGATCCTATTAATAAGGCAGCACCCCCCCAATAGACAGATCCTATTAATAAGGCAGCACCCCCCCCCCCAATAGACAGATCCTATTAATAAGGCACCCCCCCCCCCCAATAGACAGATCCTATTAATAAGGCAGCACCCCCCCCCCAATAGACAGATCCTATTAATAAGGCAGCACCCCCCCCAATAGACAGATCCTATTAATAAGGCAGCACCCCCCCAATAGACAGATCCTATTAATAAGGCAGCACCCCCCCCCCCCAATAGACAGATCCTATTAATAAGGCACCCCCCCCCCCCAATAGACAGGTCCTATTAATAAGGCAGCACCCCCCCCCAATAGACAGGTCCTATTAATAAGGCAGCACCCCCCCCCAATAGACAGATCCTATTAATAAGGCAGCACCCCCCCCCAATAGACAGATCCTATTAATAAGGCAGCCCCCCCAATAGACAGATCCTATTAATAAGGCAGCACCCCCCCCAATAGACAGATCCTATTAATAAGGCAGCCCCCCCAATAGACAGATCCTATTAATAAGGCAGCACCCCCCCCAATAGACAGATCCTATTAATAAGGCAGCACCCCCCCCAAATAGACAGATCCCATTAATAAGGCAGCCCCCACAATAGACAGATCCTATTAATAAGGCAGCACCCCCCCCCAATAGACAGATCCTATTAATAAGGCAGCACCCCCCCCCAAATAGACAGATCCTATTAATAAGGCAGCCCCCCCAATAGACAGATCCTATTAATAAGGGAGCACCCCCCGCCAATAGACAGATGCTATTAATAAGGCAGCACCCCCCCCAATAGACAGATCCTATTAATAAGGCAGCACCCCCCCCCCAATAGACAGATCCTATTAATAAGGCAGCCCCCCCAATAGACAGATCCTATTAATAAGGCAGCACCCCCCCCCCCCAATAGACAGATCCTATTAATAAGGCAGCACCCCCCCCCAAATAGACAGATCCCATTAATAAGGCAGCCCCCCCAATAGACAGATCCTATTAATAAGGGAGCACCCCCCGCCAATAGACAGATGCTATTAATAAGGCAGCACCCCCCCCAATAGACAGATCCTATTAATAAGGCAGCACCCCCCCCCCCAATAGACAGATCCCATTAATAAGGCAGCCCCCCCAATAGACAGATCCTATTAATAAGGGAGCACCCCCCGCCAATAGACAGATGCTATTAATAAGGCAGCACCCCCCCAATAGACAGATCCTATTAATAAGGCAGCACCCCCCCCCCCCAATAGACAGATCCTATTAATAAGGCAGCACCCCCCCCCAAATAGACAGATCCTATTAATAAGGCAGCCCCCCCAATAGACAGATCCTATTAATAAGGCAGCACCCCCCCCCAAATAGACAGATCCTAATAATAAGGCAGCACCCCCCCCCAATAGACAGATCCTATTAATAAGGCAGCACCCCCCCCCAAATAGACAGATCCTATTAATAAGGCAGCCCCCCCCAATAGACAGATCCTATTAATAAGGGAGCCCCCCCCCAATAGACAGATCCTATTAATAAGGCAGCACCCCCCCCCAATAGACAGATCCTATTAATAAGGCAGCACCCCCCCCCAATAGACAGATCCTATTAATAAGGCAGCCCCCCCCAATAGACAGATCCTATTAATAAGGCAGCACCCCCCCCAATAGACAGATCCTATTAATAAGGCAGCCCCCCCCCATAGACAGATCCTATTAATAAGGCAGCACCCCCCCCCAATAGACAGATCCTATTAATAAGGCAGCACCCCCCCCCCCAAATAGACAGATCCTATTAATAAGGCAGCCCCCCCCAATAGACAGATCCTATTAATAAGGCAGCACCCCCCCCCCATAGACAGATCCTATTAATAAGGCAGCACCCCCCCCAATAGACAGATCCTATTAATAAGGCAGCACCCCCCCCCCCAATAGACAGATCCTATTAATAAGGCAGCACCCCCCCCCAAATAGACAGATCCTATTAATAAGGCAGCACCCCCCCCCAATAGACAGATCCTATTAATAAGGCAGCACCCCCCCCCCAAATAGACAGATGCTATTAATAAGGCAGCACCCCCCCCCCCAATAGACAGATCCTATTAATAAGGCAGCACCCCCCCCCAAATAGACAGATCCTATTAATAAGGCAGCACCCCCCCCCCCCAATAGACAGATCCTATTAATAAGGCAGCACCCCCCCCCCCAATAGACAGATGCTATTAATAAGGCAGCCCCCCCCATAGACAGATCCTATTAATAAGGCAGCACCCCCCCCCATAGACAGATCCTATTAATAAGGCAGCACCCCCCCCCCCAAATAGACAGATCCTATTAATAAGGCAGCACCCCCCCCCCCCAATAGACAGATGCTATTAATAAGGCAGCACCCCCCCAATAGACAGATCCTATTAATAAGGCAGCACCCCCCCCCAATAGACAGATGCTATTAATAAGGCAGCACCCCCCCCCAATAGACAGATGCTATTAATAAGGCAGCCCCCCCCAATAGACAGATCCTATTAATAAGGCAGCACCCCCCCCCATAGACAGATCCTATTAATAAGGCAGCACCCCCCCCCAATAGACAGATGCTATTAATAAGGCAGCACCCCCCCAATAGACAGATGCTATTAATAAGGCAGCACCCCCCCCCAATAGACAGATCCTATTAATAAGGCAGCACCCCCCCCCAATAGACAGATCCTATTAATAAGGCAGCCCCCCCCCCATAGACAGATCCTATTAATAAGGCAGCACCCCCCCCCAATAGACAGATCCTATTAATAAGGCAGCACCCCCCCCCAATAGACAGATGCTATTAATAAGGCAGCACCCCCCCCCCCAAATAGACAGATCCTATTAATAAGGCAGCACCCCCCCCCAATAGACAGATCCTATTAATAAGGCAGCACCCCCCCCCCCAAATAGACAGATCCTATTAATAAGGCAGCACCCCCCCCCCAATAGACAGATGCTATTAATAAGGCAGCCCCCCCCCATAGACAGATCCTATTAATAAGGCAGCACCCCCCCCCATAGACAGATCCTATTAATAAGGCAGCACCCCCCCCCCCAAATAGACAGATCCTATTAATAAGGCAGCACCCCCCCCCCAATAGACAGATGCTATTAATAAGGCAGCACCCCCCCCAATAGACAGATGCTATTAATAAGGCAGCACCCCCCCCAATAGACAGATCCTATTAATAAGGCAGCACCCCCCCCATAGACAGATCCTATTAATAAGGCAGCACCCCCCCCAATAGACAGATGCTATTAATAAGGCAGCACCCCCCCCCCCAATAGACAGATGCTATTAATAAGGCAGCCCCCCCCATAGACAGATCCTATTAATAAGGCAGCACCCCCCCCAATAGACAGATCCTATTAATAAGGCAGCACCCCCCCCCAATAGACAGATCCTATTAATAAGGCAGCACCCCCCCCCCAATAGACAGATGCTATTAATAAGGCAGCCCCCCCCCATAGACAGATCCTATTAATAAGGCAGCCCCCCCCAATAGACAGATCCTATTAATAAGGCAGCACCCCCCCCCAAATAGACAGATCCTGTTAATAAGGCAGCACCCCCCCCAATAGACAGATCCTATTAATAAGGCAGCACCCCCCCCCAATAGACAGATCCTATTAATAAGGCAGCCCCCCCCAATAGACAGATCCTATTAATAAGGCAGCACCCCCCCCCCCAATAGACAGATGCTATTAATAAGGCAGCCCCCCCCATAGACAGATCCTATTAATAAGGCAGCACCCCCCCCCAATAGACAGATCCTATTAATAAGGCAGCACCCCCCCCCCAAATAGACAGATCCTATTAATAAGGCAGCACCCCCCCCCCCAATAGACAGATGCTATTAATAAGGCAGCCCCCCCCATAGACAGATCCTATTAATAAGGCAGCACCCCCCCCCAATAGACAGATGCTATTAATAAGGCAGCACCCCCCCCCAATAGACAGATCCTATTAATAAGGCAGCACCCCCCCCCCAATAGACAGATGCTATTAATAAGGCAGCACCCCCCCCAATAGACAGATCCTATTAATAAGGCAGCACCCCCCCCCAATAGACAGATGCTATTAATAAGGCAGCACCCCCCCCCAATAGACAGATCCTATTAATAAGGCAGCACCCCCCCATAGACAGATCTATTAATAAGGCAGCACCCCCCCCAATAGACAGATCCTATTAATAAGGCAGCACCCCCCCCCAATAGACAGATCCTATTAATAAGGCAGCACCCCCCCCCCAATAGACAGATGCTATTAATAAGGCAGCCCCCCCCCCATAGACAGATCCTATTAATAAGGCAGCACCCCCCCCCATAGACAGATCCTATTAATAAGGCAGCACCCCCCCCCAATAGACAGATGCTATTAATAAGGCAGCACCCCCCCCAATAGACAGATCCTATTAATAAGGCAGCACCCCCCCCAATAGACAGATGCTATTAATAAGGCAGCACCCCCCCCAATAGACAGATGCTATTAATAAGGCAGCACCCCCCCCAATAGGACAGATCCTATTAATAAGGCAGCACCCCCCCCCAATAGACAGATGCTATTAATAAGGCAGCACCCCCCCCCAATAGACAGATGCTATTAATAAGGCAGCACCCCCCCCAATAGACAGATGCTATTAATAAGGCAGCACCCCCCCCCAATAGACAGATCCTATTAATAAGGCAGCACCCCCCCCCAATAGACAGATGCTATTAATAAGGCAGCCCCCCCCCCAATAGACAGATCCTATTAATAAGGCAGCACCCCCCCCAATAGACAGATCCTATTAATAAGGCAGCACCCCCCCCCAATAGACAGATGCTATTAATAAGGCAGCACCCCCCCCAATAGACAGATGCTATTAATAAGGCAGCACCCCCCCCCAATAGACAGATGCTATTAATAAGGCAGCACCCCCCCCCAATAGACAGATGCTATTAATAAGGCAGCACCCCCCCCCAATAGACAGATCCTATTAATAAGGCAGCACCCCCCCCCAATAGACAGATGCTATTAATAAGGCAGCACCCCCCCCCAATAGACAGATCCTATTAATAAGGCAGCACCCCCCCCCAATAGACAGATGCTATTAATAAGGCAGCACCCCCCCCCAATAGACAGATGCTATTAATAAGGCAGCACCCCCCCCCAATAGACAGATGCTATTAATAAGGCAGCACCCCCCCCCAATAGACAGATGCTATTAATAAGGCAGCACCCCCCCCCAATAGACAGATGCTATTAATAAGGCAGCACCCCCCCCCCAATAGACAGATGCTATTAATAAGGCAGCACCCCCCCCCAATAGACAGATCCTATTAATAAGGCAGCACCCCCCCCATAGACAGATCCTATTAATAAGGCAGCACCCCCCCCCAATAGACAGATGCTATTAATAAGGCAGCACCCCCCCCAATAGACAGATGCTATTAATAAGGCAGCACCCCCCCCCAATAGACAGATGCTATTAATAAGGCAGCACCCCCCCCAATAGACAGATGCTATTAATAAGGCAGCACCCCCCCCCCAATAGACAGATCCTATTAATAAGGCAGCACCCCCCCCCAATAGACAGATGCTATTAATAAGGCAGCACCCCCCCCCAATAGACAGATCCTATTAATAAGGCAGCACCCCCCCCCAATAGACAGATGCTATTAATAAGGCAGCACCCCCCCCCCAATAGACAGATCCTATTAATAAGGCAGCACCCCCCCCCAATAGACAGATGCTATTAATAAGGCAGCCCCCCCCCCATAGACAGATCCTATTAATAAGGCAGCACCCCCCCCCCATAGACAGATCCTATTAATAAGGCAGCACCCCCCCCCAATAGACAGATCCTATTAATAAGGCAGCACCCCCCCCATAGACAGATCCTATTAATAAGGCAGCACCCCCCCCCATAGACAGATCCTATTAATAAGGCAGCACCCCCCCCCAATAGACAGATCCTATTAATAAGGCAGCCCCCCCCCAATAGACAGATCCTATTAATAAGGCAGCACCCCCCCCCCCAATAGACAGATGCTATTAATAAGGCAGCCCCCCCCCCATAGACAGATCCTATTAATAAGGCAGCACCCCCCCCCAATAGACAGATCCTATTAATAAGGCAGCACCCCCCCCCCAATAGACAGATGCTATTAATAAGGCAGCACCCCCCCCCCCAAATAGACAGATCCTATTAATAAGGCAGCACCCCCCCCCCCAATAGACAGATCCTATTAATAAGGCAGCACCCCCCCCCCAAATAGACAGATCCTATTAATAAGGCAGCACCCCCCCCCCAATAGACAGATGCTATTAATAAGGCAGCCCCCCCCCCATAGACAGATCCTATTAATAAGGCAGCACCCCCCCCCATAGACAGATCCTATTAATAAGGCAGCACCCCCCCCCCCAATAGACAGATCCTATTAATAAGGCAGCACCCCCCCCCCCCAATAGACAGATGCTATTAATAAGGCAGCACCCCCCCCCAATAGACAGATGCCTATTAATAAGGCAGCACCCCCCCCCCAATAGACAGATCCTATTAATAAGGCAGCACCCCCCCCCAATAGACAGATCCTATTAATAAGGCAGCACCCCCCCCATAGACAGATCCTATTAATAAGGCAGCACCCCCCCCCCCCCCAATAGACAGATGCTATTAATAAGGCAGCCCCCCCCCCATAGACAGATCCTATTAATAAGGCAGCACCCCCCCCCAATAGACAGATCCTATTAATAAGGCAGCACCCCCCCCCAATAGACAGATCCTATTAATAAGGCAGCACCCCCCCCCCCAATAGACAGATGCTATTAATAAGGCAGCACCCCCCCCCAATAGACAGATCCTATTAATAAGGCAGCACCCCCCCCCAATAGACAGATCCTATTAATAAGGCAGCACCCCCCCCCAATAGACAGATGCTATTAATAAGGCAGCCCCCCCCCCATAGACAGATCCTATTAATAAGGCAGCACCCCCCCCATAGACAGATCCTATTAATAAGGCAGCACCCCCCCCCAATAGACAGATCCTATTAATAAGGCAGCACCCCCCCCCATAGACAGATCCTATTAATAAGGCAGCACCCCCCCCCCAATAGACAGATGCTATTAATAAGGCAGCACCCCCCCCCAATAGACAGATCCTATTAATAAGGCAGCACCCCCCCCAATAGACAGATCCTATTAATAAGGCAGCACCCCCCCCCAATAGACAGATGCTATTAATAAGGCAGCACCCCCCCCCCAATAGACAGATCCTATTAATAAGGCAGCACCCCCCCCCAATAGACAGATCCTATTAATAAGGCAGCACCCCCCCCCCAATAGACAGATCCTATTAATAAGGCAGCACCCCCCCCCCAATAGACAGATCCTATTAATAAGGCAGCACCCCCCCCCCAATAGACAGATCCTATTAATAAGGCAGCACCCCCCCCCCAATAGACAGATCCTATTAATAAGGCAGCACCCCCCCCAATAGACAGATCCTATTAATAAGGCAGCACCCCCCCCAATAGACAGATCCTATTAATAAGGCAGCACCCCCCCCCAATAGACAGATCCTATTAATAAGGCAGCACCCCCCCCATAGACAGATCCTATTAATAAGGGCAGCACCCCCCCCCCCAATAGACAGATGCTATTAATAAGGCAGCACCCCCCCCCAATAGACAGATCCTATTAATAAGGCAGCACCCCCCCCCCAATAGACAGATCCTATTAATAAGGCAGCACCCCCCCCCAATAGACAGATCCTATTAATAAGGCAGCACCCCCCCCCAATAGACAGATGCTATTAATAAGGCAGCCCCCCCCCAATAGACAGATCCTATTAATAAGGCAGCACCCCCCCCCAATAGACAGATCCTATTAATAAGGCAGCACCCCCCCCCAATAGACAGATCCTATTAATAAGGCAGCACCCCCCCCAATAGACAGATCCTATTAATAAGGCAGCACCCCCCCCCCCAATAGACAGATCCTATTAATAAGGCAGCCCCCCCCCCAATAGACAGATCCTATTAATAAGGCAGCACCCCCCCCCAATAGACAGATGCTATTAATAAGGCAGCCCCCCCCCCAATAGACAGATCCTATTAATAAGGCAGCACCCCCCCCCAATAGACAGATCCTATTAATAAGGCAGCACCCCCCCCCCAAATAGACAGATCCTATTAATAAGGCAGCCCCCCCCCCAATAGACAGATCCTATTAATAAGGCAGCACCCCCCCCCCAATAGACAGATCCTATTAATAAGGCAGCACCCCCCCCCAATAGACAGATGCTATTAATAAGGCAGCCCCCCCCCATAGACAGATCCTATTAATAAGGCAGCCCCCCCCAATAGACAGATCCTATTAATAAGGCAGCACCCCCCCCCAAATAGACAGATCCTGTTAATAAGGCAGCACCCCCCCCCAATAGACAGATCCTATTAATAAGGCAGCACCCCCCCCCAATAGACAGATCCTATTAATAAGGCAGCCCCCCCCAATAGACAGATCCTATTAATAAGGCAGCACCCCCCCCCCCCAATAGACAGATGCTATTAATAAGGCAGCCCCCCCCA